>NC_090928.1:1159977862-1160234713 GCF_040938575.1 Ambystoma mexicanum | reverse complement strand
AGGGAGAGAGAGAGGGAGAGAGAGAGAGAGAGAGAGAGAGAGAGAGAGAGAGAGAGAGAGAGAGAGAGAGAGAGAGAGAGAGAGAGAGGGAGAGAGAGAGAGGGAGAGAGAGAGAGAGAGAGAGAGAGAGAGAGAGAGAGAGAGAGAGAATACAATTGAAGAATGTGGTCTGGTAAAATGCAACAGAAAAGAAACTAAGAAGGATATGAATAGGAAATAAATGAAGAAAATGGGGTGCCACCACAGCAAGGCAGAGAGTGAATGAGAGAACATTCGTAAAGTTAAGTGAAGACAAGGAGAGTGAGACATATGGAAAACACATTCTAGGCAAAGAAATACATAAAGTAACGGAGAGAAGCTGTTCAGGTAATTATTCGACTTTAGTCAGAAAGAAGAAGATATTCACAGCCAGATGAATAAGAAAGGGGACGAAAACAGATGGTTGTAAAGCGATAAAGTAAGGATTGGTGCAGTCAGAGGAGGAGATGGCAGATGACATTGAGACAATCCAAGGAAATAGAAGACACGAAGGGAGAAAGAATAAGTAGTGAAAAGTGACTGCATAAAGAGGACTAGAAGTGGGGTTCACGGGAACATGTGAGAGATGTGAGATACCCTGTCAAGTAGAAACAACAGGAACATGGGCAGAGTCTGATTTAAGAGAGGCATAACGATGGTGAGGGGAAAACTGAAAGGAATTGAGGTACGAAGACGTACAGGATGGATTTATGGCTAAGGGGGAATCAATATAGATAGGACTGACAGTGGAATGGCAGAGGATGGCAGTAGATGGGTGTATGAAGATGTACTAGGGTACTGGGAAGCTGTAGCTGGACATCAGTATCTGAGCATGGGAGGCTTTATACGAACAAATCAACCTGGGTCTGGGTATATGTACCTGCTCCTGAACAACCTGGTCTCTTCCTGGACATTTGAAGCTGTTCTTGGATATAGAGTGGCTGCTAATTTCTTAGGTTGCTGCAGAAATCTGAAGTGTCTTCCTGAACATAAAAGACTACAAATGGGCATGTAAGTCTGCAGTGGTCGAAATTAGCCAATAGCTGGGTATGACTATGCTGTGTATGGGCATATGCCCCTTTGCACCTGAGACTGAATGACAAAGGGAGACTGTACGCGGGCGTATACCCTGAATTTCACTGTAATTGCTTTAGTCCAAGTCTATAATCGATGTACATATTGTGTCCCTTGAGTATTATGGCTTCTGCCAAGGCATATCAGATATATCACAGCATCAGTGTGGGGACTGGCATCTGTCAGGGTTGCAAAGCTCAGGCTTTTTTTTTTATTTTTATTGAATAAATAAATGAATGGCACAGAGCAGGTCCAGAGGTCACAGATACCCATGTGACAATGGCAGTGACAAAAAAGTCTCTGCCACACAGGGGCCGCTTTTAGGATATGCACTCCTGTACCCAAATGTCAATGATCATAGGTACCCCATGATGGTGGCAGTATAATTATTAAAATAAATCTCTGCCTGGGCAAAGTGCATGGTACTACTTGCTGCCACATTCCAATGAAATCGCACATGTGACAGCTCCAGTGAGTTTGTTCTGATGTTGAAGGTGATGTGTATTCTTGTCCACTGGGTGCAGCCTGCCAAATGGCAGAACAGGAACCCAGAGGGACGTGCCTTCTCTGGGCCAGGCATCAAAAGAACACTCCCATTCAAAAGAGAAAGCCTCAAACCAGGGGTCTGCATCGCTGAAGGTCTTTGTTCTCAGTGAGATGGGAAGAAGGCAGGATTACGATAGGCAAACGGGTGCTATTCAATGGCAGAAGACTTCCACCATCTTCATTCTAGCTGTCCCGCTCCCTCTTTCCTTTTTCCTACACTTCCTCTAGTGAAAATCTCATTGATTGTGACAACAGAGGGGCAAAGTACACTCTGTTCCAGAGCAGGGTTTGAACACCTAAAGCATGCTAGCTTTAGTCCAATCATCTGAGGACTTTTGCCCTTAAAATAAGGGGCCTCCCATCCCTTCTGAAGATTCGATTTGTCCCGCTTGGATCCTCTAAGTCTGCAGATTCATTCTGAAGCTCTCACTTGACTTCCTTTGGGAAAGTTGCACTTCCCAAAACCCTCAGCCTGATTGAATCATTGAAGTCGGAAGAAAGATCTATTCCCTATGAACTCCCCGGGTACTTCGGTAGTGGCATCTGCTGTGGATCAGAATCCACTACTCAGCACCCCGGAATCTCCTGAGCTGGGAGAGCTGAACTTCAATGAAACTGTCCTATCCTCAAGTACCCCTGTGTGGGCCTCACATCCACTGAAGGAACAGACCAGCCGAAGCCCTCTGTTCTAAAACACTGAACCAGTTTCTTGAACTTCCTTGCACTTTGAACCAGCTCAAAACTGCACCGTTTCCTGCCCTTCCTCGACCAGACTGCCTCAGTACCCCCCCCCCCCCCCCCCCGAGAACTTGCCTTCAGGCACCCTCCCCTGACTGGACTACTGAGTCTGGTCCATCCACTCGCCGCACACTATTTACCCCTATAAGGTTCCCCTGCACACTTGCCTTCCACGCTCCCTCCTGCACTTCCCCCCAGCACTTACCCAGCCCCTGGGGGCCCCATCTCTCCTGCTTCTTCCACCTCTGCCCCCTGCCTTCCCCTCTCGCCTTCATCCTCCTCCCGTCCCTTACCTTCCTGTTGCTGCACATTCTGAATTTCACAAGGCCTAGCAGGACCGTTTTATGTTGTTTATGCTCCTCTGCACCCCAACCCCTTTGCCTTGTGGTGCCTGGAAACACTATCTGATATATAGGCACCTTACAAATGGCACAATATTCTATTTAGTCCCCTTTTAAGAACATTGTTGTAATGCCTCCGGAAACAGACAAAGACACTTTCGTATTATGTCCAGAAAATTGTCATGGCATCTTTAAAACTGACAGATCAGATTTAAATCAATACTTTGCTAATTCTACTCTATCCATGAGAATCACGTTATCCAGTACCACATTTTAAAAAGATAATCCAGCAACAGTGGCGTAACACAAAATGTGGGGGCCCCCCTGCGAGCCATGCTGAGGGGGCCCCCCAACTCGGCAACAAATCACAGGTTGCGCAACACTCTGGGCCGGCCTAGACTGTCACGCTTGCACAATACGCATGAACGTGCTGCTGAAGGGGTATGCCGCACACTGCACTAGGAAAAAGATATAAATATGTGTTTTAATGCAATATACAGCACACTTTCTGAGATAAATTGGCTATAAAGCCAGAGTGTTTGCAATTGTTTTGTAGGGTAACACAATCCAATACATGCAAGTCACCAACAGTGCACAGGAACAATAATGCTTCCAACTGGCTGCACAATGTAGACCAGTGTAAACACGTAATAACATTATAGTACAGAATGCCAGGCCACATTTAGACATACCTAGACTGTTTTCAGCAAAATGCCAGTCAAAGCAATAACACTCATCAAGAAGAGAGCACACAATAAAGCATGTGTCTCCATGGCCTCGAACAACACGGCCAAACTCTTTAAAATCTGCAAGGAACTGGTCAATCCTGTTGTGGTCTATACCTCTTCTGTTCCCTCCCATGCCCTCTGTACAGCTCTGGCCTCTCATTTCTCTGCTAAATCTCAGGACATCCTGTCCTCTATGTCCTCTTCCTCTCTCGGCCCATTTTGGCCATCTCTTCTCTCCTCCTCCTTTTTCCTCTTTCTCTCTGACAACACCTGACGAGGTTTCTAGACAAGTCCGATCTATGAAAGTGTCGTCCAAACAGGTGCTCCGCTGCTCCTCCAGAACCATCAAAGCCCATATTGACACCCTCGCTTCAGCCTTGGCCGATTTCTGTAATCACTCTTTCGCCACTGCAATGTTCCCCTCTCCCTTTGAGCACTCCCTTGTGCACCCAATCCTCAAGAAGCAGTCTGCTGATCCTACCTGCACGGAAAACTATCGCTCAATCTCCACCTTTCCTGAGCAAACTCTTGGAAAAGCTTGCTATCTCCCAGCTTACTCTCCACACTGAATCTGTTGGTTGTCTCCATGACCATCAGTCTGGCTTCAGAGCTGCCAGAGGCATGGAAACTGCTCTCCTTAACACCTGTGCTGCTCTCTAACCTTGATTCCAGCATTCCTTCTATTCTCATCCTTCATCTTTCCTCTGCTTTCGACAGGGTCAACATCACCATCCTGATCAATCGACTCTGTGAGAACCTGGGCATCACAGATCAGACCCTAGAGTGACTGACCTACTTCCACTTGGACCGCCACTCTGCTCCCAGGTCGATCGTGGTCCCATTCTTTCCACCACCTCTCTCTACCTGTGGCATTCCCCACGGCTCTATCCTCACACGCCGGTTTTTCAACCTCTACTTGCCCACTTTGGCCTCCCTGATCTCTACCTTATGCTCTAACTTTCAGTGTTATGCGGATGACTCAGCTTTCCTTCAGGCTCCCCTCATCCTCCTCTCCTCTCTTGCTCCTTCCTGACTGTCTATCCACGATTCAGGATTGGTGCGCCTCCAATGATCTCTGCCTTAATGCCAGTAAGACAGAGATCCTTCTCATTGGGACCCTTGCCACTGCGTTTCCTCTCTCACTATAGCAGACCACCTTGGGCCCTCTTCCTTTGCCTTCCTGCGAGGCAAAAAACCTTGGTGTCATCTTCAACGCCACACTCTCTTTCTCTCCTAACATCTCGGACATCACCAAGAAGTCCCACTACCAGCTGCTCCTCCTCAAAGGGACTCTTCCCTTTCTCACTCTCCACCAGAAGCTCACTGTCTCTAGGCTGGACTACTGCAACAGCCACTTTCTCAATCTGTCTTCCTCTAGTCTCCGTCATCTGCAAATAATCCAGAACAGGACTGCAAGACTTAGCCTTGGCCTCAAGCCCTGGGATTGTATTTCTCCAGCCCTGAAATCACTCCACTGGCTGCAAGGATCAAGTTCAAGAACCTTTGCATTGCCCACAAGGCTTTCTGGGGCCAGTGCCCACACTAAATCCAATGCTCTCTTCCAAAATACCTTCTTTCTCTAACCCTTCACTCAGCTACCTCCAACTCTCTAAGGCTTAGACATTTCTCCAGGCAGAGAGTGGGGGTAGACCTCTCTCCTCTGCTGGTGCCTCCAACTGGAATGGCCTCCCTGCCCCTCTCAAACTTGAGGCGGACAACCTGAAGTTTCGGAAGCAGCTAAAAGCTTTCCTGTTCTCTGCTGCTTTCGCTCCCCCCCCCCCCTGCTGACCTACCTGACCTACCTGTCTGCTGTACTGACTGGCTGCTTGGCTACCCTCAGAGTCTCTCTGAGTTCAGGCTCTTTCTTGATTGGTCACCCTTGCACTGCCTCCGGGCCTACCATGCACTTAGGGGCTGTAGCTGTAACCCTGCAGTCCATTGTTCTCCTTGCACAACCAATAGCTGCTCTGCCCTGGCTGCACTTACTGAGAGCATTGCTGCCCTGTTTTCCCCTCCCCTCTCACTTGCACTTCCCTGCTCCCTTTTCCCTTGCACTTCTCGTTCTCGCAATGACACAAGGCCTAGTGAGATCGTTTGTCTTGTCCTCCCTCTATCATCCCTCCCTTGTGTACACTTGTGTACAGGCGCGTTATAAATTACTTGAATTACATCATATCATTTTATCACAGATGCCCAGAAAAATATACAATGCCGCAGTAAGAAATGGCTAGACTGGCAGCACCCAAATGCCAATCTAGCCAGGTAATTAAAGTTAGCAGGACTACTTTATCAGAAATGTCCAGTTAAAAGAAAGTCATACCAAACTGAGGAATGACTAGACTGGCTGCATCAAAATGCCTCTCTAGCCACTAATACCACATATCATGCCTGCTTAGCCTGGACATGGACAACCATTATGATTTATCACACAATCCTGCCCCCACACACATCCACTCTCCCTCCCACCCACTACCCCAACCTCCACAATCAGCTCCTTGGCCCAGAATTACCTCTGCGTCCCTCTTCCTTGTCCCAGAGCTAACGTATGAGGCTCCTTGCCTCATAGGTAAGTACTGGGATGAGGAACAGTGGGACTAGGAGTGATGAAGATTACAGGTAGCTAAATCAGGCATTACCTCCATGTACCTCTACCTCTTCCCAGTACTTTTGTATGAGGCAGAGTACCTCAAACACATGTATTGCCTCGTATATAAGTACTGGGACGAGGAAGAATAGGGCTAGGAGTAAGCAAGGCATTAAACACAAGTAGTAGCGCAACACCATTGAGTTAACTGGGCTTCAGCACTACCCCCCCCTGACATTTTGGGCTATATTGACTCAACTTGGCTAACCTTTAGAGCAGTTGCCAGACCGAACAGGACACAGATTCTAAACGGCACCTGGTTTTTGCTGTTAACAAGAACCCAGCAATTACCAACGTAAAGCATTTCACTGTTAGTAGCTGCATTCAAATGCCACATTGTTTAGGCAATTGAAATCGTGATGTGGGTTTAGTACTTGCATGCCAGGGGAGTGATTGGAAGGGTAGAGAGGGAACAGGAGACTTATAAGAGAGAGTTAACTGCTTGTAACATTGAATCTGCACTAGAATAGTATCATTAAAATGCGTAAATAATTTGGATGCGCCCACACAAATAAGTTTCCCCCTCCCCACCGCATGTGAAGTTAGCGCCTCTCCCAACATTTGAAGAGTTAGCCCCCCCGAAATGAAGGTTTTCTTGTGCCCCTGTACACAAGCACACACACCATTCACCTTATACACACCCAGTCATCCACACATTGTGCACCCTTTCACCATACACTCACACAGGTAGCCACCTATACATTTAAGTGTACACCCTTTCACCATGCAGGCACACCCACACAGCCACCCATACATTTAAGTGTGCACCCTTTCACCATACACACACAGGCAGCCAGCTATACATTTGAGTGTGCACCCTTTCACCATAGACTAATACACGCACACCTCATGGAGTTGAGGGGGGCCCTATTACTTAAAAAAGAAATTGGGGCTCATTACGGGTCCAGCGGTAACCGTGGCGGTGCTACCGACGGGTTGCCGCCAGGCCCATAAAAAATTACTATGGCCTGACTTCCCGGTGCCACCGTGCTATTTCAAGTCCGGCGGCTGGGAAATCAGGTGCTGGTAATTTCGTTAAACCCCAGACTCCACAGGAATGGGGACACAGAAGCACCTGCACCATTGTTAACGGTGCCGGTGCTTCCGTGACAGGTCTGCCTACCGTGGCTGCTGTGCCTGGCAGGGTCAGACCTGTCGGGCACGGCAGCCCCACCAGGCAGACCTGTAATATGCCGGTCCGGAAACAACAGTGCCTGTAAGCTTACCAGCACCGTTGTTTCCGGACCGGCATGGTCAGAATGAGCCCCATTGTTTCTTTTATAAGTCACTATAACTTCATTAAGAAATTATTTCAGTTAAGGACCGAACCATAATAAAAATAATTTCTTTATGATGGCTGAGTGGCTTCAAAAACAAACAATTTCTTTTTGAAGGCATAGGGCTCCTCCCCCACCCCATGACATGGAGGCCTCCAGCCTAGGGTCTTCCATGTCATGGGGTACGGGGGCCCTCAGACTTCAAAAAGAAAGTTTCTTTTTGTAGTCACTCTGCCTTCATAAAGAAATTATTTCTGTTACAGAAATGTTCTTTATGAATGCAGAGTGAATTTCAAAAGAAACTTTTTTTTTTTTAGAAAAAAATATTTTCTTTTTTTTTTTTTTCTTTTTTTTTTACTGGGGCCCCCTCCCAGCCATGTGCTGGTGGGACCCCCCACACCGCGGGCCCCCCCGCACCGCGGGGGCTGCGGGGGCCCCTGTTACGCCAGTGTCCAGCAATGACCAAGAATGTGCCTTTAAATCGTATTGCAACGACGCCAAAGAAACACTAAAACATCTGATTATGTCATGCCCAGAACATGAGCACCAAAGAGGACTTAGTTTTGCCCCAGTGATTAACACCCATCGTACAAGGAGCATTGAAGAGTGGTGGAAAGCTCTTTTTGAAAGATCCAATAGAGCAGCACTGTTCACCATAATACATTTTCTTCAAGTATTAAAAATCCGGCTGGATGAACAGAAAATAATCTAAATGGATACAGAAAAGTACTGTACTTGGTTGAATGAGGGCACGTTTCACTGTCCATAAAGTGGAGAAACGGGCTTATTAAAGCAATCCATCAAGAGAGTGGGAGGGAGGAAATGGATCAGTGTAATGGTGTGATTAGTGTTATGTCTTGTCATATTAAAGGTTGAACAAACCAATTTAAAAAAATTAAAAAAATAAATAAAAAAATTGTATAAGTGCCAAGGACAAGTATGCTCGTCCTTTTTGCATAGACTTGCATAATTGCCTGGCACTTAGATATTTAGCACCTATTTAGCACCTATAGACCCCAGTCTCAAACTTAGGAACTACAGGAATAGTTTGAAACAGCAGTGTACCAATTCACCATTACAATAGGTGCTCTGAGAATCTGTTAAATTACATCATGGCAAATAGTCAACACTGGATATTCTTTACCTTATTAGCATTATGTGTTTACCCGGGAAGATTATGTCATATTTAGGAAATAATTTACCTAGATCAGTGGTATTCAAATTTTTTTATGCCAAACCCGCTTGACTTAAAATGTTGTTGCTGAGCCAACACTTGAGAAAACAATATTGTTGCTGGGCTCCTCCAGAGGCATATCTGGTTATATTTTCTATTAAGAGCAGTCACCATAATCCCTTTTGGAAGAGTGCCATGCCCCTCCAGGACATCCTAGGTAGTCCGGCCCCAGAGTTTGAAGACCACTTCCTAGAGATATAATAATCAGATGTTTTAGTGTTTCTTTGGCGTCGTTGCAATACCATTTAAAGGCACATTCTTGGTCATTGCTGGATTATCTTTTTAAAATGTGGTACTGGATAACGCGATTCTCATGGATAGTGTAGAATTAGCAAAGTATTGATTTAAATCTGATCCGTCAGTTTTAAAGATGCCATGACAATTTTCTGGACGTAATGGATTTAACTAGACATGGTTTGAGTCTCTGGCTGTATGGTGGACACATCTGGCAAATAGAGTCAGTGGCTCATCATGGGATTATGATGTCAGTATCTAGCACACACACGTGGTGAATTTCACTTGTATACCACTCTTTTGGGCCATGGACACACTTGGCATGTGGGTCCTGTTGTGAGGTGTTTACATCTTGGTTTGGGCAATGGCCACACGTTGGCTTAAGTCATGCCCTTTAAAACTGTGAATAAGTACACTGCATATGGCCATATGCCACAGTCCTTACAAACTGTGAATAGGTACACTGCATCTGGCCATATACCACAGTCCTTACAAACTGTAAATAGGTACACTGCATCTGGCCATATGCCACAGTCCTTACAAACTGTGAATTGGTACACTGCATCTGGCCATATGCCACAGTCCTTACAAACTGTGAATTGGTACACTGCATCTGGCCATATGACACAGATGTCCTCACAAACTGTGAATAGGTACACTGCATCTGGCCATATGCCACAGTCCTTACAAACTGTGAATAGGTACACTGCATCTGGCCATATGCCACAGTCCTTACAAACTGTGAATTGGTATACTGCATATGGCCATATTCCACAGTCCATACAAACTGTGAATTGGTACACTGCATCTGGCCATATGCCACAGTCCTTACAAACTGTGAATTGGTACACTGCATCTGACCATATGACACATAAGTCCTTACAAACTGTGAATAGGTACACTGCATCTGGCCATATGACGCATAAGTCCTTACAAACTGTGAATAGGTTCACTGCATCTGGCCATATGCCACAGTCCTTACAAACTGTGAATAGGTACAGCACATCTGGCCATATGCCACAGTGCTTACAAACTGTGAATTGGCACACTGCATCTGGCCATATGACACAGAAGTCCTTACAAACTGTGAATAGGTACACTGCATCTGGCCATATGACACAGAAGTCCTTACAAACTGTGAATAGGTACACTGCATCTGGCCATATGCCACAGAAGTCCTTACAAACTGTGAATAGGTACACTGCATCTGTCCATATGCCACAGTCCTTACAAACTGTGAATAGGTACACTGCATCTGGCCATATGCCACAGTCCTTACAAACTGTGAATAGGTACAGCACATCTGGCCATATGCCACAGTCCTTACAAACTGTGAATTGGTACACTGCATCTGACCATATGACACATAATTCCTTACAAACTGTGAATAGGTACTGCACATCTGGCCATATGCCACAGTCCTTACAAACTGTGAATTGGTATACTGCATCTGGCCATATGACACAGAAGTCCTTACGAACTGTGACTAGGTACACTGCATCTGGCCATATGACACAGAAGTCCTTACAAACTGTGAATAGGTACACTGCATCTGGCCATATGCCACAGTCCTTACAAACTGTGAATAGGTACAGCACATCTGGCCATATGCCACAGTGCTTACAAACTGTGAATTGGCACACTGCATCTGGCCATATGACACAGAAGTCCTTACAAACTGTGAATAGGTACACTGCATCTGGCCATATGACACAGAAGTCCTTACAAACTGTGAATAGGTACACTGCTTCTGGCCATATGCCACAGTCCTTACAAACGGTGAATTGGTACATTGATCTGGCCATATGCCACAGTCCTTACAAACGGTGAATTGGTACATTGATCTGGCCATATGCCACAGTCCTTACAAACTGTGAATAGGTACACTGCATCTGCCCATATGCCACAGTCCTTACAAACTGTGAATAGGTACATCACATCTGGCCATATGCCATAGTCCTTACAAACTGTGAATTGGTACACTGCATCTGGCCATATGACACAGAAGTCCTTACAAACTGTGAATAGGTACACTGCATCTGGCCAGATGACACAGAAGTCCTTACAAACTGTGAATAGGTACACTGCATCTGGCCATATGCCACAGAAGTCCTTACAAACTGTGAATAGGTACAGTGCATCTGGCCATATGCCACAGTCCTTTAAAACTGTGAATAAGTACACTTCATCTGGCCATACGCCACAGTCCTTACAAACTGTGAATAGGTACACTGCATCTGGCCATATGCCACAGTCCTTACAAACTGTGAATAGGTACAGCACATCTGGCCATATGCCACAGTCCTTACAAACTGTGAATTGGTACACTGAATCTGGCCATATGACACAGAAGTCCTTACAAACTGTGAATAGGTACACTGCATCTGGCCATATGACACAGAAGTCCTTACAAACTGTGAATAGGTACACTGCATCTGGCCATATGCCACAGAAGTCCTTACAAACTGTGAATAGGTACACTGCATCTGTCCATATGCCACAGTCCTTTAAAACTGTGAATAAGTACACTGCATCTGGCCATATGCCACAGTCCTTACAAACTGTATTGGTACACTGCATCTGGCCATATGCCACAGTCCTTACAAACTGTGAATAGGTACTGCACATCTGGCCATATGCCACAGTCCTTACAAACTGTGAATTGGTATACTGCATCTGGCCATGTGACACAGAAGTCCTTACAAAATGTGAATAGGTACACTACATCTGGCCATATGCCGCCGAAGTCCTTACAAACTGTGAATAGGTACACTGCATCTGGCCATATGCCACAGTCCATACAAACTGGGAATTGGTACACTGCATCTGTCCATATGCCACAGTCCTTACAAACTGGGAATAGGTACACTGCATCTAGCCATATGTTACAGTCCTTTCAAACTGTGAATTGGTACAATGCATCTAGCCATATGCCACAGTCCTTTCAAACTGTGAACAGGTACACTGCATCTGGCCATATGCCACAGTCCTTACAAACTGTGAATTGGTATACTGCATATGGCCATATTCCACAGTCCATACAAACTGTGAATTGGTACACTGCATCTGGCCATATGCCACAGTCCTTACAAACTGTGAATTGGTACACTGCATCTGACCATATGACACATAAGTCCTTACAAACTGTGAATAGGTACACTGCATCTGGCCATATGACGCATAAGTCCTCACAAACTGTGAATAGGTACACTGCATCAGGCCATATGACACAGAAGTCCTTACAAACTGTGAATAGGTACACTGCATCTGGCCATATGCCACAGAAGGCCTTCCAAACTGTGAATAGGTACACTGCATCTGGCCATATGCCACAGTCCTTTAAAACTGTGAATAAGTACACTGCATCTGGTCATATGCCACAGTCCTTACAAACTGTGAATAGGTACACTGCATCTGGCCATATGCCACAGTCCTTACAAACTGTGAATAGGTACAGCACATCTGGCCATATGCCACAGTCCTTACACACTGTGAATTGGTACACTGCATCTGGCCATATACCACAGTCCTTACAAACTGTAAATAGGTACACTGCATCTGGCCATATACCACAGTCCTTACAAACTGTAAATAGGTACACTGCATCTGGCCATATGCCACAGTCCTTACAAACTGTGAATAAGTACACTGCATCTGGCCATATACCACAGTCCTTACAAACTGTAAATAGGTACACTGCATCTGGCCATATGCCACAGTCCTTACAAACTGTGAATTGGTACACTGCATCTGGCCATATGACACATAAGTCCTTACAAACTGTGAATAGGTACACTGCATCAGGCCATATGACACAGAAGTCCTTACAATTTGTGAATTGGTACACTGCATCTGGCCATATGCCACAGACGTCCTTACAAACTGTGAATAGGTACACTGCATCTAGCCATATGCCACAGTCCTTACAAACTGTGAATTGGTACACTGCATCTGGCCATATGCCACAGTCCTTACAAACTGTGAATAGGTACACTGCATCTGGCCATATGCCACAGTCCTTACAAACTGTGAATAGGTACACTGCATCTGGCCATATGCCACAGTCCTTACAAACTGTGAATAGGTACACTGCATCTGGCCATATACCACAGTCCTTACAAACTGTAAATAGGTACACTGCATCTGGCCATATGCCACAGTCCTTACAAACTGTGAATTGGTACACTGCATCTGGCCATATGACACATAAGTCCTTACAAACTGTGAATAGGTACACTGCATCAGGCCATATGACACAGAAGTCCTTACAATTTGTGAATAGGTACACTGCATCTGGCCATATGCCACAGAAGTCCTTACAAACTGTGAATAGGTACACTGCATCTGGCCATATGCCACAGTCCTTACAAACTGTGAATTGGTACACTGCATCTGGCCATATGCCACAGTCCTTACAAACTGTGAATAGGTACACTGCATCTGGCCATATGCCACAGTCCTTACAAACTGTGAATAGGTACACTGCATCTGGCCATATGCCGCAGTACTTACAAACTGTGAATTGGTACACTGCATCTGGCCATATGACGCATAAGTCCTTACAAACTGAATAGGTACACTGCATCTGGCCATATGACACAGAAGTCCTTACAAACTGTGAATAGGTACACTGCATCTGGCCATATGACACAGAAGTCCTTACAAACTGTGAATAGGTACACTGCATCTGGCCATATGCCACAGAAGGCCTTACCAACTGTGAATAGGTACACTGCATCTGGCCATATGCCACAGTCCTTTAAAACTGTGAATAAGTACACTGCATCTGGTCATATGCCACAGTCCTTACAAACTGTGAATAGGTACACTGCATCTGGCCATATGCCACAGTCCTTACAAACTGTGAATAGGTACAGCACATCTGGCCATATGCCACAGTCCTTACACACTGTGAATTGGTACACTGCATCTGGCCATATGACACAGAAGTCCTTACAAACTGTGAATAGGTACACTGCATCTGGCCATATGACACAGAAGTCCTAACAAACTGTGAATAGGTACACTGCATCTGGCCATATGCCACAGAAGTCCTTAAAAACTGTGAATGGGTACACTGCATCTGGCCATATGCCACAGTCCTTTAAAACTGTGAATAAGTACACTGCATCTGGCCATATGCCACAGTCCTTACAAACTGTGAATAGGTACACTGCATCTGGCCATATGCCACAGTCCTTACAAACTGTGAATAGGTACAGCACATCTGGCCATATTCCACAGTCCTTACAAACTGTGAATTGGTACACTGCATCTGGCCATATGACACAGAAGTCCTTACAAACTGTGAATAGGTACACTGCATCTGGCCATATGACACAGAAGTCCTTACAAACTGTGAATACGTACACTGCATCTGGCCATATGCCACCGAAGTCCTTACAAACTGTGAATAGGTACACTGCATCTGGCCATATGCCACAGTCCTTACAAACTGTGAATTGGTACACTGCATCTGGCCATATGCCACAGTCCTTACAAACTGTGAATTGGTACACTGCATCTGGCCATATGCCACAGTCCTTACAAACTGTGAATTGGTACACTGCATCTGACCATATGACACATAAGTCCTTACAAACTGTGAATAGGTACACTGCATCAGGCCATATGACACAGAAGTCCTTACAAACTGTGAATAGGTACACTGCATCTGGCCATATGCCACAGTCCTTACAAACTGTGAATAGGTACAGCACATCTGGCCATATTCCACAGTCCTTACAAACTGTGAATTGGTACACTGCATCTGGCCATATGACACAGAAGTCCTTACAAACTGTGAATAGGTACACTGCATCTGGCCATATGACACAGAAGTCCTTACAAACTGTGAATAGATACACTGCATCTGGCCATATGCCACCGAATTCCTTACAAACTGTGAATAGGTACACTGCATCTGGCCATATGCCACAGTCCTTACAAACTGTGAATTGGTACACTGCATCTGACCATATGCCACAGTCCTTAGAAACTGTGAATTGGTACACTGCATCTGACCATATGATACATAAGTCCTTACAAACTGTGAATAGGTACACTGCATCAGGCCATATGACACAGAAGTCCTTACAAACTGTGAATAGGTACACTGCATCTGGCCATATGCCACAGTCCTTACAAACTGTGAATTGGTACACTGCATCTGGCCATATGCCACAGTCCTTACAAACTGTGAATAGGTACACTGCATCTGGCCATATGCCACAGTCCTTACAAACTGTGAATAGGTACACTGCATCTGGCCATATGCCACAGTCCTTACAAACTGTGAATTGGTACACTGCATCTGGCCATATGACGCATAAGTCCTTACAAACTGAATAGGTACACTGCATCTGGCCATATGACACAGAAGTCCTTACAAACTGTGAATAGGTACACTGCATCTGGCCATATGACACAGAAGTCCTTACAAACTGTGAATAGGTACACTGCATCTGGCCATATGCCACATAAATCCTTACAAACTGTGAATAGGTACACTGCATCTGGCCATATGCCACAGTCCTTTAAAACTGTGAATAAGTACACTGCATCTGGTCATATGCCACAGTCCTTACAAACTGTGAATAGGTACACTGCATCTGGCCATATGCCACAGTCCTTACACACTGTGAATAGGTACAGCACATCTGGCCATATGCCACAGTCCTTACACACTGTGAATTGGTACACTGCATCTGGCCATATGACACAGAAGTCCTTACAAACTGTGAATAGGTACACTGCATCTGGCCATATGTCACAGAAGTCCTTAAAAACTGTGAATAGGAACACTGCACCTGGCCATATGCCACAGTCCTTTAAAACTGTGAATAAGTACACTGCATCTGGCCATATGCCACAGTCCTTTAAAACTGTGAATAAGTACACTGCATCTGGCCATATGCCACAGTCCTTACAAACTGTGAATAGGTACACTGCATCTGGCCAGATGCCACAGTCCTTACAAACTGTGAATAGGTACAGCACATCTGGCCATATTCCACAGTCCTTACAAACTGTGAATTGGTACACTGCATCTGGCCATATGACACAGAAGTCCTTACAAACTGTGAATAGGTACACTGCATCTGGCCATATGACACAGAAGTCCTTACAAACTGTGAATAGATACACTGCATCTGGCCATATGCCACCGAAGTCCTTACAAACTGTGAATAGGTACACTGCATCTGGCCATATACCACAGTCCTTACAAACTGTGAATTGGTACACTGCATCTGGCCATATGCCACAGTCCTTACAAACTGTGAATTGGTACACTGCATCTGGCCATATGCCACAGTCCTTACAAACTGTGAATAGTTACACTGCATCTGGCCATATGCCACAGTCCTTACAAACTTTGAATAGGTACTGCACATTTGGCCATATGCCACAGTCCTTGCAAACTGTGAATTGGTATACTGCATCTGGCCATATGACACAGAAGTCCTTACAAACTGTGAATAGGTACACTGCATCTGGCCATATGACACAGAAGTCCTTACAAACTGTGAATAGGTACACTGCATCTGGCCATATGCCACCGAAGTCCTTACAAACTGTGAATAGGTACACTGCATCTGGCCATATGCCACAGTCCTTACAAACTGTGAATTGGTACACTGCATCTGGCCATATGCCACAGTCCTTACAAACTGTGAATTGGTACACTGCATCTGGCCATATGACACAGATGTCCTCACAAACTGTGAATAGGTACACTGCATCTGGCCATATGCCACAGTCCTTACAAACTGTGAATAGGTACACTGCATCTGGCCATATGCCACAGTCCTTACGAACTGGGAATAGGTACACTGCATCTAGCCATATGTTACAGTCCTTTCAAACTGTGAATTGGTACACTGCATCTGGCCATATGCCACAGTCCTTACAAACTGTGAATTGGTACACTGCATCTGACCATATGACACGTAGGTCCTTACAAACTGTGAATAGGTACACTGCATCGGGCCATATGACACAGAAGTCCTTACAAACTGTGAATAGGTACACTGCATCTGGCCATATGCCACAGTCCTTACAAACTGTGAATAGGTACACTGCATCTGGCCATATGCCACAGTCCTTACAAACTGTGAATTGGTACACTGCATCTGGCCATATGCCACAGTCCTTACAAACTGTGAATAGGTACACTGCATCTGGCCATATGCCACAGTCCTTACAAACTGTGAATTGGTACACTGCATCTGGCCATATGCCACAGTCCTTACAAACTATGAATAGTTACACTGCATCTGGCCATATGCCACAGTCCTTACAAACTTTGAATAGGTACTGCACATCTGGCCATATGCCACAGTCCTTGCAAACTGGGAATAGGTACACTGCATCTGGCCATATGACACAGAAGTCCTTACAAACTGTGAATAGGTGCACTGCATCTGGCCATATGCCACCGAAGTCCTTACAAACTGTGAATAGGTACACGGCATCTGGCCATATGCCACAGTCCTTACAAACTGTGAATTGGTACACTGCATCTGGCCATATGCCACAGTCCTTACAAACTGTGAATTGGTACACTGCATCTGGCCATATGACACAGATGTCCTCACAAACTGTGAATAGGTACACTGCATCTGGCCATATGCCACAGTCCTTACAAACTGTGAATAGGTACACTGCATCTGGCCATATGCCACAGTCCTTACGAACTGGGAATAGGTACACTGCATCTAGCCATATGTTACAGTCCTTTCAAACTGTGAATTGGTACACTGCATCTGGCCATATGCCACAGTCCTTACAAACTGTGAATTGGTACACTGCATCTGACCATATGACACATAGGTCCTTACAAACTGTGAATAGGTACACTGCATTGGGCCATATGACACAGAAGTCCTTACAAACTGTGAATAGGTACACTGCATCTGGCCATATGCCACAGAAGTCCTTACAAACTGTGAATAGGTACAATGCATCTGGCCATATGCCACAGTCCTTACAAACTGTGAATTGGTACACTGCATCTGGCCATATGCCACAGTCCTTACAAACTGTGAATAGGTACACTGCATCTGGCCATATGCCACAGTCCTTACAAACTGTGAATAGGTACATGGCATCTGGCCATATGCCACAGTCCTTACAAACTGTGAATTGGTACACTGCATCTGGCCATATGACACAGTCCTTACAAACTGTGAATTGGTACACTGCATCTGGCCATATGCCACAGTCCTTACAAACTGTGAATAGGTACACTGCATCTGGCCATATGCCACAGTCCTTACAAACTGTGAATAGGTACACGGCATCTGGCCATATGCCACAGTCCTTACAAACTGTGAATTGGTACACTGCATCTGGCCATATGACACAGAAGTCCTTACAAACTGAATTGGTACACTGCATCTGGCCATATGCTACAGTCCTTACAAACTGTTAATATGTACACTGCATCTGGCCTTATTCCACAGTCCTTACAAACTGTGAATAGGTACAGCACATCTGGCCATATGCCACAGTCCTTACAAACTGTGAATTGGTACACTGCATCTGACCATATGACACATAAGTCCTTACAAACTGTGAATAGGTACACTGCATCAGGCCATATGACACAGAAGTCCTTACAAACTGTGAATAGGTACACTGCATCAGGCCATATGCCACAGAAGTCCTTACAAACTGTGAATAGGTACACTGCATCTGGCCATATGCCACAGAAGTCCTTACAAACTGTGAATAGGTACACTGCATCTGGCCATATGCCACAGTCCTTACAAACTGTGAATTGGTACACTGCATCTGGCCATATGCCACAGTCCTTACAAACTGTGAATTGGTACACTGCATCTGGCTATATGACACATAAGTCCTTACAAACTGTGAATAGGTACACTGCATCAGGCCATATGCCACAGAAGTCCTTACAAACTGTGAATAGGTACACTGCATCTGGCCATATGCCACAGAAGTCCTTACAAACTGTGAATAGGTACACTGCATCTGTCCATATGCCACAGTCCTTACAAACTGTGAATTGGTACACTGCATCTGGCCATATGCCACAGTCCTTACAAACTGTGAATAGGTACACTGCATCTGGCCATATGCCACAGTCCTTACAAACTGTGAATTGGTACACTGCATCTGGCCATATCACACAGAAGTCCTTATAAACTGAATAGGTACACTGCATCTGGCCATATGACACAGAAGTCCTTACAAACTGTGACTAGGTACACTGCATCTGGCCATATCACACAGAAGTCCTTACAAACTGTGAATAGGTACACTGCATCTGGCCATATGCCACAGAAGTCCTTACAAACTTTGAATAGGTACACTGCATCTGGCCATATGCCACAGTCCTTTAAAACTGTGAATAAGTACACTGCATCTGGCCATATGCCACAGTCCTTACACACTGTGAATAGGTACACTGCATCTGGCCATATGCCACAGTCCTTACAAACTATGAATAGGTACAGCACATCTGGCCATATGCCACAGTCCTTACAAACTGTGAATTGGTACACTGCATCTGGCTGTTAAGGTGTACGTCTCGCAACTTGGACGTACCTCTGTTTCCGGATGATGTCCGCATTGGGGAAGCCAGTCTGAAATTCGGATTAACCAGTAGAGAATACGGTAGAGAAGCGGCCTCAGCCCCGTCCTGATAGTCCTGCATTGAAGAGATCGTAGAAATTGTAGATTGCGGTGGTCTGTGCGTACCTCCACCGGAAACCGGCCCCCTAGGAGTTGATGACGCCATTCTTCAAAAGCGGTCTTGATGGCCAGAAGTTCCTTTTCAATAACCGGATAATTCCGTTCACTGGCCGAGAGTTTCCTGGAATAATATGCTACTGGGAATTCCATGTTCAATCTGGGATCATGTTGTAACAAAACAACAGCCCCAATCGCAAAGTCGGAGGCATCGGTCTCCACTATGAACGGTCTATCCTCCCGGGGATGACAGAGTATCGGGGAGGTGCTGAAGGCCTCCTTTAACTGTTGAAAAGAAGTCGAGGCTTCTGATCCCCACTCAAAACTCTTCTTGGTACTGGTTAAACTGGACAGTGGAGCAGTCACCTTAGAAAAAGCCGGTATAAAACTGTCGGGGGGGGAATTCTGCCGGGGTCGGCCGGGCCGTCCGCAGACCTCCGGGCAGGGAGGCCCCAACTCCTCCCGTATATCCCAAAAGAGATAGGGTATGAGACACACGCAAGAAGCAAGGTGACTCTGCTGTTTATTAGACAAAACGGCAGGGATGGGTCAAGGAGCGTACGCGTCCGTCCTGACACACACACAATCGTGGGGCTCGCAGGCCCTTTTTACCTTAGTATGACGCGCTACTTGCGTCATCTTACAAAGTTTAGTAAAAAACCTATTTCCACTCTGGATTGGTTACTCGAGTGGTAGGGTTAGTATAGCGCACATATAGAAAACGATGTTAGTGGCTGAGGGTTAGTCAGGTGGTATACCTGGGCTGTCCCTTCAATTTGATACATGAAAATTGTTACATGAAGACCTCTGAGGATTGGTCAATGTTAATGACGTCAGTGATAAGAGCCCCATGTTCTGATTGGTCCGCTCGCGAGCCTCCCAGTCTGGGACTATCGCTGTTCCCAGCTCGCGGTGCACCTGTAATTTGCAACAATGTTTTAATATGGGTAGGTGTAAACAATATGAGGATTTATTCATATGTTGGGAGGTCGACTACTCCCACTGCTGCAGATGTCCAATGAGTCTTTTAATTGTATCTGCCTGTGTCTTGAAACGTGGGATTCAGGCGTCTCCTTCCTCCTTGGCTTGGCATCTTGTCAGGTTTGGCTTTGTCACGTGAGGTGGGACCGTGTTTGAGGCAAAATTCAACATAATTAATATTGTTTTTCCTACTGTGTGCCTGGTTTATCTTGCAGGTGCGACCTTGGCGTTGGCTTGCAGCGTGCGAGATTGCAACATCGTGCCCTTGGCGGTGTGCTTTCGCCGGGCTCATTTTGCAGGGTCAGCAACCCAGTTCTTGCTCATTCAATGTTCATGGAAGCTTTTGTTTGCGGCCTACTTGGGCCTGGTGCATAGGTGGAACCGTTTGATGCAGAGCGCTTTAGGTTACGGTATCATATTGCTTTATCCTCAGTATCGTGTCCCCGTTATATTCTTCATTATGGTACGTGGCTCTTAGAAGAAGCGTGAGCAAGCCTTTTCAGATAAGTTCATGATGCGTCTTGCGTTTCTGCATTTTGAGAGCCTATGTGGAAAATAATAAAGATGCGCGTCCGTGAGTATGTCTGTCGCCTACATCATAGCACTGAGTATATTCTTCGTGTAGATTGGTGCGGGAGTGTCCGGTGTGTATATTTGCACAGGTGTGCTGACCGTTGGCTAGGTCGTCATGGCATCTCTAACGACGTGTAGGTTTAGTCGAGTTGATCCGTGCCGCAGGTGTCGGCATGGACAGGGCGGGCTGCTGGGCAGGTAGATGGGCACATCCGTATGTTCCTGTACCAGGGTATTTGGTCGTCTGGTAGATAGGCAAACTCCTCTCGTGGCGGGTGTCTAGGCCGTGATCCTCTAGGCCAAGCGCGAGAGGGGAAGGGCGGGAGCCTGGTCTTCCATTCTCCCACTTCAAAACGGCGATAGAAGTTGGCGAAACCAAGAAAGCGTTGGAGAGAACGTCGGTCCTTGGGAGTCTTCCATTCCAAGATAGCACAGACTTTTTCCGGATCCATATTTATCCCGGAGGCACTGATCACGTATCCAAGAAATTCGATGTGATCCTGATGAAACAGACACTTTTCTGGTTTCGCATATAGATGGTTCTGTTGTAGTCGCTTAAGGACCTCCCTCACTTGAGTAGTGTGTTCCTTCAAGTCTTCAGAGAAAACCAGAATGTCATCCAGGTACACCCATACAGAAACTCCGATTAAATCAGCGAATATATGATCCATCAGACGCTGGAAGACAGAGGGGGCATTACATAGGCCGAAAGGCATCACCCGATATTCGTAATGGCCCAATGGTGTCTTGAATGCTGTCTTCCATTCATCTCCAGGCTTTATGCGCACCAAATGGTAAGCCCCACGTAAATCTAGCTTGGTAAACACTCGGGCTTTGTGCAAGGATTCCATAATAGTGCGAATCAAAGGAAGCGGGTATCTATCCTTTCGGGTAATTTCATTCAGCTGTCTATAGTCGACGCAAGGCCGTAAGGTACCCTCCTTCTTCTTGACAAAGAATAATGGAAACCCGGCGGGAGAATTTGAAGGTGCGATATAACCCTTCTGAAGACATTCCTGCAGATATTCTCGTAGTACCTCCCTCTCTTGGGACGTCAAGGAATACACTTTACCATGCGGAATCTCTGAATCTGGTAACAGGTCTATGGTGCAGTCCAATGATCTGTGAGGAGGTAGAGGAATATCCCTAGGTTCAGAAAAAACTTCTTGAAATTCGGTGTACTCAGATGGAATTGAAACGACAGAATATAGACTGATTCTGTTCTCCCCATCGGTCTGTGTTGAAGCGGGGGCAGTTGTTTGAATGGGGTCACAAATACAGCATTCCTTAGAGCAACGATCAGAACAGAACACCAACGTTCTAGTCTCCCAATTAATGTTAGGATTGTGATGCAACAACCAAGGTAACCCCAAAATTATGGGGTACGTAGGTGTCTTAATTACATCAAGTGAAATCCGTTCCCTATGCCCTTCAATCTGTAGATGCAAGGTTTCAGTATGTTGGTGAACAGGGCCTGAAGACAGAGGAGTCCCATCGATTACCTCCACCATTGAGATGCGCTTCTTTTCAAGCAAGGTGATTCCATTTCTGGCCACAAAATCGATGTCAATATAATTACCAGAAGCTCCGCAATCCAACAAACCTAGCACTTCAACTGGTTTGTTACCCGACCAAGAAACTTTAATAGGCAGAGCCATGAGAACCACAGGCTGTCTCTCCTGTGTCTTCACTGGAAGGTCTGGAAAAGAAGAGGGGCCTGACGTAGCCTTCCCTACATATGGCAGGCCATTTAGTTTTCCGACTTTCGGAGTGGTCGAAGCGGGCAGGTACTGAGGTAATGTCCTGAGGCCCCACAATACAGACACAACCTGAGATCTCTTCTTCTCTTCTTCTCCGCCTCTGATAAGTGGCCTCTGACGGCTCCGAGTTGCATCGGTTCTTGCGCCGATTCAGTGGAACCCGATGCCATGGATGGAAGATTCAGGAATCGAGGGAGTGTTTTCTCCGAACGCCGTCTCTCATTTCTTCTCTCGGCCAGCCTGTGATCGATTCGTAAGACCTGTTCTTGGAGAGACTGTAAGGTATCTGGTTCTGGAATATGAAGTAGCTCATCCTTGTACTCTTCTCTTAAACCCCTTCGGAAGAGTGTCTTCTGGGTTACCTCGGGCCATTGAGAATCGGAGGCCAATTGCCGGAAACGACTGATGTAGGAAATAATATCGGTTGACCCCTGTTTTAAGTCCATAAGTTGGTTCTGAGCGGTAGCCGCAAGGTTTGGTGATTGAAATACTTCCAAGAATGCTTTCTCAAAAGCCACAAAATCTTCGAGAATGGGACTCTTGGCTACCACCAGCGGGGTTGCCCAGGCCAATGCATTTCCAACTAAGTTTCCCAAGATATATCCAATCTTGGCCTTGTCTTGATTGAAATGCGTTGGACGGCACAAAAAATGAATCCTGCAATGGTTACAAAATTCGGCCACTCGGCAAGGATCACCATCAAACTTAACTGGACTAGTCTGAGCCATTACAGACTCTGCAGAGATGACTGAACTAGCCCCATGTGCCACTACTTGCTGCAAGGTAAGATTCTCTTGACGTAAGGCTGACATCTCAGCACGTAGGGCTCTGATTTCGTTTCTTAATTCTTCGGTTTCATCCATCTCAGAATCTGAACTGGTGGTAAGGCGTCTTAATCTGTTAAGGTGTACGTCTCGCAACTTGGACGTACCTCTGTTTCCGGATGATGTCTGCGTTGGGGAAGCCAGTCTGAAATTTGGATTAACCAGTAGAGAATACGGTACAAGGAAGCGGCCTCAGCCCCGTCCTGATATTACAGGATTGGACGGGGACCACCCCCCAGCACCAAAGATCTTCTTCTTGTAGTGACCTTGGTTGCTGTAGCTGGCACAGGCGAGACGGGCAACCAGGAAGTCAAGAAGTCCAGAGAGGAGAGAGCTCCGTAGAATGGCCCAGGGGAGAGAGCTCAGAAGATCGCCAGGAGAGCCAGAAACACTCAGTTCAAAGGAGTTCCAAACAACAGTCAATGTGCAGGCTGTGGAAGGATGGGTAGCCAAGTTGACGGAGAGAGTCCAGGCCTAGGCACATCCGGAAGGTGTTGAGGTTAAATTGGAGCGGGCAAGTAGACTGGTACCCCAGCAAGGCAACAAGATAGGGACAGCAAGGAGGCGGCAGATTGACCTCAGGAAACCTCAATGGATTTAACCAGGGGAAGGCAGTAGGGAATAACAGGGAGGCCAGACAAGGAATAGGGAGCAAAACTGGGAAGCGGGGATTCCAGGCAAAAGGAGGGAACCAGGCAGGGAAACCAAGCAACAGAAGGCAGTGGGTCCGGTGGGAAATGCTAGAGAACCAGGCTGAAGGGCTGGATGGCCTGGCAGGAACGCAGGGACCCAGGCGGGCAAAACTGGAAGGTCTGGTAGTGGAACAAGAAGACCAGGCAAAGGAAGGGCAGGGATCCAGGCAGAGAAGGGAAGCAGGGCTGCAGAGTCAAACAGGAGCCGGCAGCGAAACAACGGTGAGTCAGGAACGAACCGCGTTAAGACGCGATTCGTTCCTGCACCCGATCGCTATTTATGGCCGAGGCTTGGAGCGCGAAGAGAACCGCGCATGCACCGCGGTCCTTCCGAGGCAAGAACGAGGCTTGAAGCGCAAGCCTTCGATCGTCTTGGTCCGCGGCTCACGCGTGCGCCCGTAGCCTGGACCACACAGCTGATTGGGGCATCGGAGAGTCTCCCTCCCACTGATCCGATACCTAGAATAGAGCTGCCAAGGAACGTAGCGACCCGCAGCCTTCCAGGTACGTGTCCTAACACCGGCCATATGACACAGAAGTCCTTACAAACTGTGAATAGGTACACTGCATCTGGCCATATGACACAGAAGTCCTTACAAACTGTGAATAGGTACACTGCATCTGGCCATACGCCACAGTCCTTTAAAACTGTGAATAAGTACACTGCATCTGGCCATATGCCACAGACCTTACAAACTGTGAATAGGTACTGCACATCTGGCCATATGCCACAGTCCTTAAAAAATGTGAATTGGTATACTGCATCTGACCATATGACACAGAAGTCCTTACAAACTGTGAATATGTACACTGCATCTGGCCATATGACACAGAAGTCCTTACAAACTGTGAATAGGTACACTGCATCTGGCCATATGCCACCGAAGTCCTTACCAACTGTGAATAGGTACACTGCATCTGGCCATATGCCACAGTTCTTACAAACTGTGAATAGGTACACTGCATCTGGCCATATGCCACAGTCCTTACAAACTGTGAATTGGTACACTGCATCTGGCCATATGACACAGAAGTCCTCACAAACTGTGAATAGGTACACTGCATCTGGCCATATGCCACAGTCCTTACAAACTGTGAATAGGTACACTGCATCTGGCCATATGCCACAGTCCTTACGAACTGGGAATAGGTACACTGCATCTAGCCATATGTTACAGTCCTTTCAAACTGTGAATTGGTACAATGCATCTAGCCATATGCCACAGTCCTTTCAAACTGTGAACAGGTACACTGCATCTGGCCATATGCCACAGTCCTTACAAACTGTGAATTGGTATACTGCATATGGCCATATTCCACAGTCCTTACAAACTGTGAATTGGTACACTGCATCTGGCCATATGCCACAGTCCTTACAAACTGTGAATTGGTACACTGCATCTGACCATATGACACATAAGTCCTTACAAACTGTGAATAGGTACACTGCATCAGGCCATATGACACAGAAGTCCTTACAAACTGTGAATAGGTACACTGCATCTGGCCATATGCCACAGAAGTCCTTACAAACTGTGAATAGGTACACTGCATCTGGCCATATGCCACAGAAGTCCTTACAAACTGTGAATAGGTACACTGCATCTGTCCATATGCCACAGTCCTTTAAAACTGTGAATAAGTACACTGCATCTGGCCATATGCCACAGTCCTTACAAACTGTGAATAGGTACACTGCATCTGGCCATATGCCACAGTCCTTACAAACTGTGAATAGGTACTGCATATCTGGCCATATGCCACAGTCCTTACAAACTGTGAATTGGTATACTGCATCTGGCCATATGACACAGAAGTCCTTACAAACTGTGACTAGGTACACTGCATCTGGCCATATGACACAGAAGTCCTTACAAACTGTGAATAGGTTCACTGCATCTGGCCATATGCCACAGTCCTTACAAACTGTGAATAGGTACAGCACATCTGGCCATATGCCACAGTGCTTACAAACTGTGAATTGGCACACTGCATCTGGCCATATGACACAGAAGTCCTTACAAACTGTGAATAGGTACACTGCATCTGGCCATATGACACAGAAGTCCTTACAAACTGTGAATAGGTACACTGCATCTGGCCATATGCCACAGAAGTCCTTACAAACTGTGAATAGGTACACTGCATCTGACCATATGCCACAGTCCTTACAAACTGTGAATAGGTACACTGCATCTGGCCATATGCCACAGTCCTTACAAACTGTGAATAGATACAGCACATCTGGCCATATGCCACAGTCCTTACAAACTGTGAATTGGTACACTGCATCTGACCATATGACACATAATTCCTTACAAACTGTGAATAGGTACTGCACATCTGGCCATATGCCACAGTCCTTACAAACTGTGAATTGGTATACTGCATCTGGCCATATGACACAGAAGTCCTTACGAACTGTGACTAGGTACACTGCATCTGGCCATATGACACAGAAGTCCTTACAAACTGTGAATAGGTACACTGCATCTGGCCATATGCCACAGTCCTTACAAACTGTGAATAGGTACAGCACATCTGGCCATATGCCACAGTGCTTACAAACTGTGAATTGGCAAACTGCATCTGGCCATATGACACAGAAGTCCTTACAAACTGTGAATAGGTACACTGCATCTGGCCATATGACACAGAAGTCCTTACAAACTGTGAATAGGTACACTGCTTCTGGCCATATGCCACAGTCCTTACAAACGGTGAATTGGTACATTGATCTGGCCATATGCCACAGTCCTTACAAACGGTGAATTGGTACATTGATCTGGCCATATGCCACAGTCCTTACAAACTGTGAATAGGTACACTGCATCTGGCCATATGCCACAGTCCTTACAAACTGTGAATAGGTACATCACATCTGGCCATATGCCATAGTCCTTACAAACTGTGAATTGGTACACTGCATCTGGCCATATGACACAGAAGTCCTTACAAACTGTGAATAGGTACACTGCATCTGGCCAGATGACACAGAAGTCCTTACAAACTGTGAATTGGCACACTGCATCTGGCCATATGACACAGAAGTCCTTACAAACTGTGAATAGGTACACTGCATCTGGCCATATGACACAGAAGTCCTTACAAACTGTGAATAGGTACACTGCATCTGGCCATATGCCACAGAAGTCCTTACAAACTGTGAATAGGTACACTGCATCTGTCCATATGCCACAGTCCTTACAAACTGTGAATAGGTACACTGCATCTGGCCATATGCCACAGTCCTTACAAACTGTGAATAGATACAGCACATCTGGCCATATGCCACAGTCCTTACAAACTGTGAATTGGTACACTGCATCTGACCATATGACACATAATTCCTTACAAACTGTGAATAGGTACTGCACATCTGGCCATATGCCACAGTCCTTACAAACTGTGAATTGGTATACTGCATCTGGCCATATGACACAGAAGTCCTTACGAACTGTGACTAGGTACACTGCATCTGGCCATATGACACAGAAGTCCTTACAAACTGTGAATAGGTACACTGCATCTGGCCATATGCCACAGTCCTTACAAACTGTGAATAGGTACAGCACATCTGGCCATATGCCACAGTGCTTACAAACTGTGAATTGGCAAACTGCATCTGGCCATATGACACAGAAGTCCTTACAAACTGTGAATAGGTACACTGCATCTGGCCATATGACACAGAAGTCCTTACAAACTGTGAATAGGTACACTGCTTCTGGCCATATGCCACAGTCCTTACAAACGGTGAATTGGTACATTGATCTGGCCATATGCCACAGTCCTTACAAACGGTGAATTGGTACATTGATCTGGCCATATGCCACAGTCCTTACAAACTGTGAATAGGTACACTGCATCTGGCCATATGCCACAGTCCTTACAAACTGTGAATAGGTACATCACATCTGGCCATATGCCATAGTCCTTACAAACTGTGAATTGGTACACTGCATCTGGCCATATGACACAGAAGTCCTTACAAACTGTGAATAGGTACACTGCATCTGGCCAGATGACACAGAAGTCCTTACAAACTGTGAATAGGTACACTGCATCTGGCCATATGCCACAGAAGTCCTTACAAACTGTGAATAGGTACACTGCATCTGGCCATATGCCACAGTCCTTTAAAACTGTGAATAAGTACACTTCATCTGGCCATACGCCACAGTCCTTACAAACTGTGAATAGGTACACTGCATCTGGCCATATGCCACAGTCCTTACAAACTGTGAATAGGTACAGCACATCTGGCCATATGCCACAGTCCTTACAAACTGTGAATTGGTACACTGAATCTGGCCATATGACACAGAAGTCCTTACAAACTGTGAATAGGTACACTGCATCTGGCCATATGACACAGAAGTCCTTACAAACTGTGAATAGGTACACTGCATCTGGCCATATGCCACAGAAGTCCTTACAAACTGTGAATAGGTACACTGCATCTGTCCATATGCCACAGTCCTTTAAAACTGTGAATAAGTACACTGCATCTGGCCATATGCCACAGTCCTTACAAACTGTATTGGTACACTGCATCTGGCCATATGCCACAGTCCTTACAAACTGTGAATAGGTACTGCACATCTGGCCATATGCCACAGTCCTTACAAACTGTGAATTGGTATACTGCATCTGGCCATATGACACAGAAGTCCTTACAAACTGTGAATAGGTACACTACATCTGGCCATATGCCGTCGAAGTCCTTATAAACTGTGAATAGGTACACTGCATCTGGCCATATGCCACAGTCCATACAAACTGTGAATTGGTACACTGCATCTGGCCATATGCCACAGTCCTTACAAACTGGGAATAGGTACACTGCATCTAGCCATATGTTACAGTCCTTTCAAACTGTGAATTGGTACAATGCATCTAGCCATATGCCACAGTCCTTTCAAACTGTGAACAGGTACACTGCATCTGGCCATATGCCACAGTCCTTACAAACTGTGAATTGGTATACTGCATATGGCCATATTCCACAGTCCATACAAACTGTGAATTGGTACACTGCATCTGGCCATATGCCACAGTCCTTACAAACTGTGAATTGGTACACTGCATCTGACCATATGACACATAAGTCCTTACAAACTGTGAATAGGTACACTGCATCTGGCCATATGCCACAGTCCTTTAAAACGGTGAATAAGTACACTGCATCTGGCCATATGCCACAGCCCTTACACACTGTGAATAGGTACACTGCATCTGGCCATATGCCACAGTCCTTACAAACTGTGAATAGGTACAGCACATCTGGCCATATGCCACAGTGCTTACAAACTGTGAATTGGTACACTGCATCTGGCCATATGAAACAGAAGTCCTTACAAACTGTGAATAGGTACACTGCATCTGGCCATATGACACAGAAGTCCTTACAAACTGTGAATAGGTACACTGCATCAGGCCCTATGACACAGAAGTCCTTACAAACTGTGAATAGGTACACTGCATCTGGCCATATGCCACAGAAGTCCTTACAAACTGTGAATAGGTACACTGCATCTGGCCATATGCCACAGAAGTCCTTACAAACTGTGAATAGGTACACTGCATCTGGCCATATGCCACAGTCCTTTAAAACGGTGAATAAGTACACTGCATCTGGCCATATGCCACAGTCCTTACACACTGTGAATAGGTACACTGCATCTGGCCATATGCCACAGTCCTTACAAACTGTGAATAGGTACAGCACATCTGGCCATATGCCACAGTGCTTACAAACTGTGAATTGGTACACTGCATCTGGCCATATGACACAGAAGTCCTTACAAACTGTGAATAGGTACACTGCATCTGGCCATATGACACAGAAGTCCTTACAAACTGTGAATAGGTACACTGCATCTGGCCATATGCCACAGAAGTCCTTACAAACTGTGAATAGGTAAACTGCATCTGTCCATATGCCACACTCCTTTAAAACTGTGAATAAGTACACTGCATCCAGCCATATGCCACAGTCCTTACAAACTGTGAATAGGTACACTGCATCTGGCCATATGCCACAGTCCTTACAAACTGTGAATAGGTACTGCACATCTGGCCATATGCCACAGTCCTTACAAACTGTGAATTGGTATACTGCATCTGGCCATATGACACAGAAGTCCTTACAAACTGTGAATAGGTACACTGCATCTGGCCATATGACACAGAAGTCCTTACAAACTGTGAATAGGTACACTGCATCTGGCCATATGCCACCGAAGTCCTTACAAACTCTGAATAGGTACACTGCATCTGGCCATATGCCACAGTCCTTACAAACTGTGAATTGGTACACTGCATCTGGCCAAATGACACAGAAGTCCTCACAAACTGTGAATAGGTACATTGCATCTGGCCATATGACACAGAAGTCCTCACAAACTGTGAATAGGTACATTGCATCTGGCCATATGCCACAGTCCTTACAAACTGTGAATAGGTACACTGCATCTGGCCAAATACCACAGTCCTTACGAACTGGGAATAGGTACACTGCATCTAGCCATATCTTACAGTCCTTTCAAACTGTGAATTGGTACACTGCATCAGGCCATATGACACAGAAGTCCTTACAAACTGTGAATAGGTACACTGCATCTGGGCATATGCCACAGAAGTCCTTACAAACTGTGAAAAGGTACACTGCATCTGGCCATATGCCACAGTCCTTACAAACTGTGAATTGGTACACTGAATCTGGCCATATGCCACAGTCCTTACAAACTGTGAATAGGTACACTGCATCTGGCCATATGCCACAGTCCTTACAAACTGTGAATAGGTACACTGCATCTGGCCATATGCCACAGTCCTTACAAACTGTGAATTGGTACACTGCATCTGGCCATATGACACAGAAGTCCTTACAAACTGAATAGGTACACTGCATCTGGCCATATGACACAGAAGTCCTTACAAACTGTGAATAGGTACACTGCATCTGGCCATATGACACAGAAGTCCTTACAAACTGTGAATAGGTACACTGCATCTGGCCATATGACACAGAAGTCCTTACAAACTGTGAATAGGTGCACTGCATCTGGCCATATGACACAGAAGTCCTTACAAACTGTGAATACGTACACTGCATCTGGCCATATGCCACAGTCCTTACACACTGTGAATAGGTACACTGCATCTGGCCATATGCCACAGTCCTTACAAACTGTGAATAGGTACAGCACATCTGGCCATATGCCACAGTCCTTACAAACTGTGAATTGGTACACTGCATCTGGCCTTATGACACAGAAGTCCTTACAAACTGTGAATAGGTACACTGCATATGGCCATATGACACAGAAGTCCTTACAAACTGTGAATAGGTACACTGCATCTGGCCATATGCCACAGAAGTCCTTACAAACTGTGAATAGGTACACTGCATCTGGCCATATGCCACAGTCCTTTAAAACTGTGAATAAGTACACTGCATCTGGCCATATGCCACAGTCCTTACAAACTGTGAATAGGTACACTGCATCTGGCCATATGCCACAGTCCTTACAAACTGTGAATAGGTACAGCACATCTGGCCATATGCCACAGTCCTTACAAACTGTGAATTGGTACACTGAATCTGGCCATATGACACAGAAGTCCTTACAAACTGTGAATAGGTACACTGCATCTGGCCATCTGACACAGTCCTTACACACTGTGAATAGGTACACTGCATCTGGCCATATGCCACAGTCCTTACAAACTGTGAATAGGTACAGCACATCTGGCCATATGCCACAGTCCTTACAAACTGTGAATTGGTACACTGCATCTGGCCATATGACACAGAAGTCCTTACAAACTGTGAATAGGTACACTGCGTATGGCCATATGACACAGAAGTCCTTACAAACTGTGAATAGGTACACTGCATCTGGCCATATGCCACAGAAGTCCTTACAAACTGTGAATAGGTACACTGCATCTGGCCATATGCCACAGTCCTTTAAAACTGTGAATAAGTACACTGCATCTGGCCATATGCCACAGTCCTTACAAACTGTGAATAGGTACACTGCATCTGGCCATATGCCACAGTCCTTACAAACTGTGAATAGGTACAGCACATCTGGCCATATGCCACAGTCCTTACAAACTGTGAATTGGTACACTGAATCTGGCCATATGACACAGAAGTCCTTACAAACTATGAATAGGTACACTGCATCTGGCCATATGACACAGAAGTCCTTACAAACTGTGAATAGGTACACTGCATCTGGCCATATGCCACCAAAGTCCTTACAAACTGTGAATAGGTACACTGCATCTGGCCATATGCCACAGTCCTTACAAACTGTGAATTGGTACACTGCATCTGGCCATATGCCACAGTCCTTACAAACTGTGAATTGGTACACTGCATCTGGCCATATGACACATAAGTCCTCACAAACTGTGAATAGGTACACTGCATCTGGCCATATGCCACAGTCCTTACAAACTGTGAATTGGTACACTGCATCTGGCCATATGCCACAGTCCTTACAAACTGTGAATTGGTACACTGCATCTGGCCGTATGACACATACGTCCTTACAAACTGTGAATAGGTACACTGCATCAGGCCATATGACACAGAAGTCCTTACAAACTGTGAATAGATACACTGCATCTGGCCATATGCCACAGAAGTCCTTACAAACTGTGAATAGGTACACTGCATCTGGCCATATGCCACAGTCCTTACAAACTGTGAATTGGTACACTGCATCTGGCCATATGCCACAGACCTTACAAACTGTGAATAGGTACACTGCATCTGGCCATATGCCACAGTCCTTACAAACTGTGAATTGGTATACTGCATCTGGCCATATGACACAGAAGTCCTTACAAACTGTGAATAGGTACACTGCATCTGGCCATATGACACAGAAGTCCTTACAAACTGTGAATAGGTACACTGCATCTGGCCATATGCCACCAAAGTCCTTACAAACTGTGAATAGGTACACTGCATCTGGCCATATGCCACAGTCCTTACAAACTGTGAATTGGTACACTGCATCTGGCCATATGCCACAGTCCTTACAAACTGTGAATTGGTACACTGCATCTGGCCATATGACACAGAATTCCTCACAAACTGTGAATAGGTACACTGCATCTGGCCATATGCCACAGTCCTTACAAACTGTGAATAGGTACACTGCATCTGGCCATATGCCACAGTCCTTACGAACTGGGAATAGGTACACTGCATCTAGCCATATGTTACAGTCCTTTCAAACTGTGAATATGTACACTGCATCTGGCCATATGCCACAGTCCTTTAAAACTGTGAATAAGTACACTGCATCTGGCCATATGCCACAGTCCTTACAAACTGTGAATAGGTACACTGCATCTGGCCATATGCCACAGTCCTTACAAACTGTGAATAGGTACAGTACATCTGGCCATATGCCACAGTCCTTACAAACTGTGAATTGGTACACTGAATCTGGCCATATGACACAAAAGTCCTTACAATCTGTGAATAGGTACACTGCATCTGGTCATATGACACAGAAGTCCTTACAAACTGTGAATAGGTACACTGCATCTGGCCATATGCCACCGAAGTCCTTACAAACTGTGAATAGGTACACTGCATCTGGCCATATGCCACAGTCCTTACAAACTGTGAATTGGTACACTGCATCTGGCCATATGCCACAGTCCTTACAAACTGTGAATTGGTACACTGCATCTGGCCATATGACACAGAAGTCCTCACAAACTGTGAATAGGTACACTGCATCTGGCCATATGCCACCGAAGTCCTTACAAACTGTGAATAGGTACAGCACATCTGGCCATATGCCACAGTCCTTACAAACTGTGAATTGGTACACTGCATCTGGCCATATGCCACAGTCCTTACAAACTGTGAATAGGTACACTGCATCAGGCCATATGACACAGAAGTCCTTACAAACTGTGAATAGGTACACTGCATCTGGCCATATGCCACAGAAGTCCTTACAAACTGTGAATAGGTACACTGCATCTGGCCATATGCCACAATCCTTACAAACTGTGAATTGGTACACTGCATCTGGCCATATGCCACAGTCCTTACAAACTGTGAATAGGTACACTGCATCTGGCCATATGCCACAGTCCTTACAAACTGTGAATAGGTACACTGCATCTGGCCATATGCCACAGTCCTTACAAACTGTGAATTGGTACACTGCATCTAGCCGTATGACACAGAAGTCCTTACAAACTGAATAGGTACACTGCATCTGGCCATATGACACAAGTCCTTACAAACTGTGAATAGATACACTGCATCTTGCCATATGACACAGAAGTCCTTACAAACTGTGAATAGGTACACTGCATCTGGCCATATGCCACAGAGGTCCTTACAAACTGTGAATAGGTACAATGCATCTGGCCATATGCCACAGTCCTTTAAAACTGTGAATAAGTACACTGCATCTGGCCATATGCCACAGTCCTTACACACTGTGAATAGGTACACTGCATCTGGCCATATGCCACAGTCCTTGCAAACTGTGAATAGGTACTGCACATCTGGCAATATGCCACAGTCCTTACAAACTGTGAATTGGTATACTGCATCTGGCCATATGACACAGAAGTCCTTACAAACTGTGAATAGGTACACTGCATCTGGCCATATGACACAGAAGTCCTTACAAACTGTGAATAGGTACACTGCATCTGGCCATATGCCACAGAAGTCCTTACAAACTGTGAATAGGTACACTGCATCTGGCCATAAGCCACAGTCCTTACAAACTGTGAATTGGTACACTGCATCTGGCCATATGCCACAGTCCTTACAAACTGTGAATTGGTACACTGCATCTGGCCATATGACACAGAAGTCCTCACAAACTGTGAATAGGTACACTGCATCTGGCCATATGCCACAGTCCTTACAAACTGTGAATAGGTACACTGCATCTGGCCATATGCCACAGTCCTTACGATCTGGGAATAGGTACACTGCATCTAGCCATATGTTACAGTCCTTTCAAACTGTGAACAGGTACACTGCATCTGGCCATATGACACAGAAGTCCTTACAAACTGTCAATAGGTACACTGCATCTGGACGTATGCCACAGTCCTTACACACTGTGGATGAGGGAACTCCACACCAGCCATTGTTTGATGTTTGCCCTGTATGTATGTACACAATCCCTTGGGTACTGATAGCATGACATTGTGTGTCAGTCCCAATTCTAAGAGATCATGCCACAGTCCTATGCTGTTCATGTAACTTCAACCTGATGCATGTTCTATCAATGTCTGCAATTGAGGAGAATGAACGTGTGACCTCCTAGATGCTTACATGCAGAGGCGTACACTGCATCTGGCCATATGCCACAGTCCTTACAAACGGTGAATTGGTACACTGCATCTGGCCATATGCCACAGTCCTTACAAACTGTGAATTGGTACACTGCATCTGGCCATATGACACAGAAGTCCTCACAAACTGTGAATAGGTACACTGCATCTGGCCATATGCCACCGAAGTCCTTACAAACTGTGAATAGGTACACTGCATCTGGCCATATGCCACAGTCCTTACAAACTGTGAATTGGTACACTGCATCTGGCCATATGCCACAGTCCTTACAAACTGTGAATAGGTACACTGCATCAGGCCATATGACACAGAAGTCCTTACAAACTGTGAATAGGTACACTGCATCTGGCCATATGCCACAGAAGTCCTTACAAACTGTGAATAGGTACACTGCATCTAGCCATATGCCACAATCCTTACAAACTGTGAATTGGTACACTGCATCTGGCCATATGCCACAGTCCTTACAAACTGTGAATAGGTACACTGCATCTGGCCATATGCCACAGTCCTTACAAACTGTGAATAGGTACGCTGCATCTGACCATATGCCACAGTCCTTACAAACTGTGAATTGGTACACTGCATCTGGCCGTATGACACAGAAGTCCTTACAAACTGAATAGGTACACTGCATCTGGCCATATGACACAGAAGTCCTTACAAACTGTGAATAGATACACTGCATCTTGCCATATGACACAGAAGTCCTTACAAACTGTGAATAGGTACACAGCATCTGGCCATATGCCACAGAGGTCCTTACAAACTGTGAATAGGTACACTGCATCTGGCCATATGCCACAGTCCTTTAAAACTGTGAATAAGTACACTGCATCTGGCCATATGCCACAGTCCTTACACAGTGTGAATAGGTACACTGCATCTGGCCATATGCCACAGTCCTTACAAACTGTGAATAGGTACAGCACATCTGGCCATATGCCACAGCCCTTACAAACTGTGAATTGGTACACTGCATCTGGCCATATGACACAGAAGTCTTTACAAACTGTGAATAAGTACACTGCATCTGGCCATATGCCACAGTCCTTACAAACTGTGAATAGGTACACTGCATCTGGCCATATGCCACAGTCCTTACAAACTGTGAATAGGTACTGCACATCTGGCCGTATGACACAGAAGTCCTTACAAACTGTGAATAGGTACACTGCATCTGGCCATATGCCACAGAAGTCCTTACAAACTGTGAATAGGTACACTGCATCTGGCCATAAGCCACAGTCCTTACAAACTGTGAATTGGTACACTGCATCTGGCCATATGCCACAGTCCTTACAAACTGTGAATTGGTACACTGCATCTGGCCATATGACACACAAGTCCTCACAAACTGTGAATAGGTACACTGCATCTGGCCATATGCCACAGTCCTTACAAACTGTGAATAGGTACACTGCATCTGGCCATATGCCACAGTCCTTACGAACTGGGAATAGGTACACTGCATCTAGCCATATGTTACAGTCCTTTCAAACTGTGAACAGGTACACTGCATCTGGCCATATGACACAGAAGTCCTTACAAACTGTCAATAGGTACACTGCATCTGGACATATGCCACAGTCCTAACACACTGTGGATGAGGGAACTCCACACCAGCCATTGTTTGATGTTTGCCCTGTATGTATGTACACAATCCCTTGGGTACTGATAGCATGACATTGTGTGTCAGTCCCAATTCTAAGAGATCATGCCACAGTCCTATGCTGTTCATGTAACTTCAACCTGATGCATATTCTATCAATGTCTGCAATTGAGGAGAATGAACGTGTGACCTCCTAGATGCTTACATGCAGAGGCATTGCAAGGAGATGTCTGGTAGAGCTATTGCCCGGGACCTTCTGGTTGAAGCCTGAGATAGATGCTCTGGGGCTACAAGCAAAAGGCTAGCTAGCTCTGAGTCCCGACAGCCCGGATATTAGAGTAGCGCCGGATCAATTCCAGGCCGAGCAACACCCCTGTTTCCGAGTATTTTGCTCAGATGAGTGTGATTATTCTTGAATGTTGGGGTGGGCTTTTATAAAGAAGCCCACTCCTTTAGTTAGAACAGGCAACAATGGCCGTTCACAGATCAAGTCTAAATAGCCATCCTTTGAGCTGTGTATCCTAAATATATGGAGGAGAGGAAGGTTAAAAAAAAAGGTTGCATATTATTGCAAGATGTTTAGCGTAATTCAAAATGCATATCTGCTTTCTTCCTATGCCTTTATCCAGCAGGGCTCAGCTGGAGCCTAATCAATAGGTGTGCACAGTAAGCAGAGTGTCAAATGTGCTTTCTACTCATGCACTTCCAACAAGCCCAGTTGGAAATGCTTTCTAAACTCAATAAGGCGTGCATTAAATCTGCTGCTGCCTTCCGGCCGTCTGATCGAGACCGAGTTTACAGCAGTATTCTGTTAGTCACAGCTAGCAAACAGGGGCCTATTGGCTTTCATTGAGTTACATCCAAAACTGCAATCTCTTAGTTCTCACCAAGCAATTCAATAAGGTTTGCAAAGTAGCACCAACACTATCTCTCTCTCTCTCTCTCTCTCTCTATCTCTCTCTCTCTCTCTCTCTCTCTCTCTCTCTCTCTCTCTCTCTCTCTCTCTCTCTCTCTCTCTCTCTCTATATATATATATATATATATATATATATATATATATATATATATATATATATATATATATATATATATATATATATAAATTGGAGACTAGGCATTATCTCACTGAGACACACCCTCTTCTAAAATTCTATGGAAACAAAAAGCGAGACAGTCCCAGGACCTAGCGGAGCTCACAATGTCACAGCTAATTTGTCTACACATTCTAAACATTGGTATGTCTGAATTAGTACATAGTGTTCATGGTTGCACGCATTTTAATTTTAGGGTGAGTCTTGTAAAACAAACAGCAGCAAGGCTAATGTGTGTTATACACTTAGTGATTCAAGCCTGCCACCCTTTCATAACAGACACATTTGTCAGCTAATAAGAACTATTGTCACTCGTGTGGCCCCAAAATACTTTCAGATTTTATGCAAAGCAGCCAGAAGCCTTTAATGATTCTGTGTGTCCCTTTTCTCATAGGGGAATGTCAAATTGGAATGGTAACATTCTATTACAAAATCAATAGTCTGTTTCTTTTAAATGTTGATGATATGATGCTCTCAATAAGACAATTGCAACATTCTTATTATGAATATGATCTATACTGGAAGGAGCCAATAGAAATTAATGTTGCAAAATGTCAAAGGGACACACCCTACAATATCAGTAAAAGGACATCATTTCTATTTGTAGAGCTTGTTTTGCAAAAAAAGTCAACATCACCCACCCCCGCACACACACCTTCCAAACATCTGCATTTTTCTCTGATTGCCCCAGCCTCAGAAATGGCTGGGGTGGCTCAAGCAAACTCGACCCAACAAGGAAAGGCGGGCGGAGAGAGAGAGAGTGAGAGATAGAGCGCGAGGGAGACATAGGGAGAGAGACTCAGCTTTGGGATTTTATAACCCTCATTGATTTCACCCCAGTCCTGCCTTTTATGACAGATATGATTTTATGGGATACTTTCCAATTTCTTAAACTTGAACCAGCGACAAGTTTATTAGCCCCAGGTTCTATTATTAAATCCCCAGAAAGGTAAGCTCTTAATGGTTGTAAGATATTGTGAAACATATGTGTACTAAGTGTTCATTCTGCCAGTCCCTGAACAATATCAATGACTCTTCACTTGGTTGTCAGATGCCTTCGTTGTCTGATTTGATGATAGTAAAGCAATATGCCCCGAGCTGAGGGCCTTTCCGAGTCAGGTAATGCCCTGGGGCCCATAATGAAGGACCCTGGGGCCCATGTGCCTCTGGGGCCCATATAACGAAGGCCCCCGGGGCATTACCTGCCTCAGCAATGCCCCTGCTGCAAGGGGAATATTGCTATTAGCATGCCGGCCCACAAGACCGGGGTACTAATAGCATTTTTTTCTGTTCCGAAATGCTTCAGCGTTTCAGAACAGAAAGAAATAAAAATGTCCAAGGAAATGGCCACTGGGAAAGGGAAAACAGAGTCCATTTTCAATTTCCATGGTGGCCATCGGGAGCGGACGCGCTGTGCACAGAAGTGTACCCAGCGTGTTCGCTTCCTTAAAAGGAGAGAACAGAAGGTAAGTGTGGTTGGGAGGGTCGGGAGCGCCGGGAGGGGGAGAAAAAAAACCCCACATACCTGAATCCCCAGCGGGGGACGATGTGTGGAGGCTTGGAGTGTGGGTGGCCCCGCTTCGAGTCTCCTCATTGGCTGAGGGCTGCCACGCCCACCAGCCAGGGACAAAGGAGTGGAATCCCGGCCGAGGTTTTCCCTGCCGGGTAATGCCTCAGCGAGGGCCAATCAGAATGTGTGCTACATTCTGGTTGACCCTCGCTGTATAATAATAGTGGTTATTGTTAGAATTGTCATCTGTTCTTTGAATATTAGCTATGTATTCATTGGCTATACTTGCTAAAAGAAGTGCACCCATGTGGGTGCTTTTAATCAGACTATAATGTCCAGTTTTCAATAGGAAACACTGCTACGTTTGTGCCAGATGTGTGAGCTCCTCCAAAACGTATTGTTGTATATTTGTCTATCTCTGTTAATTTCAGTGCCTCTCAAACTAATATACGGGCTTCCAATAGTGCAACGTAATTGTGTAATGGTCAAATTCCAAGGTCACTAAATATTTATTTTCTTTACTAAATTGCACGTTCATTTATGATGTGATCATGTGCATAACATAGCCATTGTTTAATGATATGATAATGACGGATTGCTTTAGGAAGTGGAATAAAAATTAATACCATGGTTCCAAAATAGATCCATTCTCTTAGATCAGAGGCCTACAAACTAGTGTTTCTCTAAATGTTTTGCCCCCACCACGATCTGGTATCATCACTTCCTCTTTTGAATATGCAGCTATTTCACTCCTTCCTTTTACCAGGGACGTCATTTCACCAAAATTCCAGGGGTAGCGGAAGTGACATCATACGACCCTTGACCCCTGGTGACATCACAGGAAGTGATACCATTTGATCCCACCCTGAAGTGATATCGTGGGATGCAATGGAACATGACCATTCACCTGTTGACAAAACAGGAAGTGCTATCGCATAGCATTGTACACTACAAAAAATATGGTTACGATATCACTATAATGTGATGTACATTTCATACAAGAATGGATCGCCATATGTATCGTTAAGATCAGTGTGCATTGGCCCATATTACCAAATTACTGTGAATGCAAGCACCATGACCAAACGATGTGTTGTTATATAGCACTTACGCTTAAGTGCTTTATATAGAAAAAATATACACCCAATATCACCCAACCTCTGTTGGTACTCATGCATTGACCTCAGAAGGATGAAAGGCTGAGTTGAGGCGTTTGAGAACAGACTAAAATCAGTGACTCACCCCCTGAAGTGTGCCTGAAATAAACCTTTAATGAGTCTAACAATTATTGTATAAAATTCCAGAAAGACACATTATTTGGTATTCCTAATCTTTCTTATTTAGGGTCAGTGCTGAAAGTGTTAGACTTGTGTCACTCCTTTTTTTTTTCTTTTTCTTCTGTTTTTGAAGGGGCTTTAACAAGAAAGCCAGCCACTCCAAAACTAAAGAGCCTCATGGTGCTGGCCACAGCCCATGAGCTTGCATTAAAAAAAAAATGTTTTCTGTTTTTTTTTCTTTTTTTTTCTAGAGGTCGCAAGGGTGACCAGAGAGGTCGCAAGGGAGACCCCAGAGGTCGCAGTTGTGACCTCTGGCGACCCCTATGTGACGTCCTTGCCTTTTACTTCTTTCATTGTTCTGGCTCTCTATCAACCCGCTCATCCTCTCAAATCCTCCCTCCCCTGATCCAAAGGCTCTCTTTCAGTCACTCTTTACCAACATCCCCGTTCTCATACTGGGGAAATGTAACAGTTCCATGCCTTCCACAACCATAAACTTGAACTTAAATTCCACTTAGCTGCCCACTTCCTCTACTCCCTTCATAGCCAGCCTACCCACTCTGGTGGGGAATCTCCCAAACGTGTCTTGCTCTCTATTTAGTTCTCCTCATCTGACCTCCCCAATAACCTCTCTTACTCTGATCACTCATTTTTCACTTGAACAACTATTTACCTCCACCCACCACCCTCTATTCCCTCCTTACTATCTTAAATGACCAAGAGGAAAATCAGAAAATACTCTCTTGTTCCATACTTATCCCGTCTCATTCAACTGCTCCAGCCTCTTCCAATTAACCTGTTTATTTTTTATTTACTTTCTCTATGGCCTAATGACTCCATTTGACTAACAAGATCCTGCATGCACAATCATGACTTCCTGTCATCGTCTTCAACCCTGGATCATTCTGAGCTTCAGAACGTCAAGGCAAACAAGCATTGTGAACTACAACACTGATGAAAATCACTGACCCCAACCCTACTGCCATCATACCAAAGTTCCTTTGCTGTCCTCCCCTCTGCACTAGATTTGCTGAATCCTCCTTCTTCACAAAACATATCTTCTCCCTTCATAATAACACCCTCAAACGTCCATATATCATCCAAGCTTTGCTCACATCTCCCAATACTGATTGCCTCTTCCCTTTCTGCTACTGACTTTGATCATTACATTTCCTCTAAAATCTATGACACCATAAAAGCCCTATTTTCTCTCCCACCTTCTGTCCACCACCTTGTCACCTCTTTGACTTCAGCTACTTCTTACTGCCTCCCAAAGAGAACTAGCCACCCTCCATCACAGTGCCAATCAACCATGCACTCCGATCGTCCTGTTTGCTTTTCAAGCAGTCAAATACTTAGTCTCACTCAACTGCTCTTATTGATATGACCATTTTAACATGTCTCTCGCTCCCTTTTGGGCTCCTCCATGCCTCCTTCAAATCTTCAACTGGCCTCCCCTTTTAAAAGAAACTCTGTGCAGACGCCAACGTCCCAGTAAACTATTGCTCAGTGGCCATCCTTCCCCATTATTCAAAGGACCTTTAATAAGTCTCAGCAACGTTCAAATCTCTGACAGCACCCATCTCCCAACGGGTGTCCTATAAGTATCAGTCATTGGATCTCTACTCTTCACCCTCTGTATCTCTGCCCTACAAAGTCATATCTCACCCTTTAGCTTTAGGTATTGCCCGTGTGCTGATGACACTCAAATCGTGTTATCCTTTACTTCCATCACCACCAAGAGTTATCACCTGAATCATTGCCATCACTATGTGGTTCTCCACTGCCTTATGAGAAAGTCTTTAAAAATGGAAGTCATCTTTCTTCTGGATTCCAATGCCATCCCTACCCTACCCTCTTATATCCCCTTACTGTCTGACTTTTTTTGCACCATTGTCCAAAGCTCACAATCTTGGGGTGATCATTCATAGTAACCTCTGACTGAAACAATTCTTCACTACCACTGCTTCTGCAGCTCGTAAGAACCTTCATAACATTTCAAACATGTGTCCATTTATCACACGCACCTCCAAAAAATCTCTAATCTACATTCTCATGCTCATAAAACTTGGCTACTGTTAATGCCTGCTCCTTGGCCTTCTTGTCTTCTGCTTCCTCCTTCAAGAGAAAGGCCAGAACTTTGCTTTCCAAATTGTTGACAAACTACCAAGATGCACCCCCTCTTCTACCTACCAACAACATGATTATTGGCTCACCGCGCAGTCACTCCCAGCTCAGGTTTCTGCTCCTATAACGCTAGCAACGGTCCTACTCCTCTGTACCTGTCTAATTATATCTCAACCTACACACATTCCCTTTCCCAGTCCACTCCTACATTCATCCTCACTTTCCCATGAACCTTGTGGTTCCTATAGTTTCCACTCTCTCTCCCTATTTACCCCACTCCATTGGAACCCACTGCCAATCACAACAAATAGCAGCCAGGCTGTGGATCTGTTCAAAGTGCAGCTCAAATTAAATTACTTGCCAAAGAGGCAGCTACCAATTCCTCCCTGCACATCCTCTCTACCTGATCGCACAACTCCCTCCAGTGTTGAGCAATAATGTAATGTTTTATAATTATACATTACTCCTTCAGTTTGAACATAGGTTCATGCTATTTCTGTCAGCCACACATTTCTATTCTTTGTATTTGTTTTATTTTTTCTCCAGTCTATTTCCCACTCCATTCATATCTTCATAAACAGGCTCAGTGCTTGTTCTCACCTTTGTGCTATTATACAGACACCCCTAGATGGAATGCCTCAACCAGCTTTACGTGTGTCACTGTGCTGCATTTCTGATAAAATTGTGTTGTGAACCATCCATCTTCTAGAGCATTTTTCACTATCTGTGAAATTAAGATGAATATGTCTTTAGTTTGATCATTTAGAAGTTGCTAGTATAATAAGCATGTCAGCAATTGTTTAACTGCAGACTAAATAGTGACACTCTACTCTGTCCTAAAGTACTCAATGGAAATGGTTGCATCTGAACACCAAAGACAACATGAAGCATTTAAGTAGAATAGAAGGAACTTTGTTAAATCTACAAGCATAACTGCCTCAGCACATCCTAGACACCAGTAGGTCTTCACCAACTGACGTTGTCTAGCTTTGGGGCTCACTTTCCTCCTCTGAACTCTAGGGAAATCTACACTGAAGAGAAAGTTGAAGAGAAAAGCACTGAATTTAAAAACAAATATGTGAGCTTCAGCCTGCGCACAGCATCTGAAAATGACACGTACACCTGGCTCCCACAGAGGCGTCGATCTGAACTGGACAGCTGCGGTCTCCACCAATGTGACGCGTAGGGCCGAGATGACAGACTGGACTGGCCCACCTAGCTTTGTTTGCTTGGCCCGTAGGAATATTCTTCTGATGGTTTGAAAAGATGAGCTCTCCATCCTGCATTGAGCGCAGGGGCGCGTTTATAACCAGTTGCTTCACTGGCTCAGAGGAATTGGTGAGTTCTAGAACAATATTGACTCCGAAAAGTATGTAGTTCGTAAGAGTTCACATGTCTGACTTTCACTCTTGTCCGATTCCTTGCAGTTTGAAACTTGACCCCAGCGAAGAGTTCCTTGTGGTAGCTGACGAAGTTCAGGTAAGGATTTGGCTTATCCTATACAGTTCAATAAAATAAGGCCATAATGTAACCTGTTGCTTGCTCCCTTATTCCAGTGTGGAGAGAAAATATGAAGTTCGGAGAATAATGCTTCTGGCGGTAGAATTAGGTAAGTCTATTGTGGTGAGAAGAGTTCCCCTTGTTTGTCCCTTTGTCTCACCTTGTTGTTCTTTTGTTCCCCTTAGGGAATTGGTGAGTTCTAAAACAATATTGACTCCGAAAAGTATGTAGTTCATAAGAGTTCACATGTCTGACTTTCACTCTTGTCCGATTCCTTGCAGTTTGAAACTTGACCCCAGCGAAGAGTTCCTTGTGGTAGCTGACGAAGTTCAGGTAACGATTTGGCTTATCCTACACAGTTCAATAAAATAAGGCCATAATGTAACCTGTTGCTTGCTCCCTTATTCCAGTGTGGAGAGAAAATATGAAGTTCGGAGAATAATGCTTCTGGCGGTAGAATTAGGTAAGTCTATTGTGGTGAGAAGAGTTCCCCTTGTTTGTCCCTTTGTCTCACCTTGTTGTTCTTTTGTTCCCCTTAGGGGCTGGGGTACGGCGAGGATGCAATGGAGACTGCGCCGACCCGTGAAGAGGAATAGTACCCCCGGCGGTAATCAGGTAAGTCTATGGGGGTAGTTACCTTTGCCTCTGTTTATTCCCTTGGCTCACCTTTGCTGTTCTTGTGTTCCCCTTAGGTGCCAGAATGCAGCGGGAACATGCAGAAGGATGCGGTGGATCGGGAGGAAGCTGCAAAAACCGGTGAGTACAGTGCGGCGCTACAGTAGGCGAGGCAGCGCGCATAAAATGCTTCTTTCTTCTGGCTCGAAGGCGCAATGGATCCGGAATTCAGGTAAGGATCGAAGGTTTTGCTCTTATTCTAACCTCTTCACCTTCTGTTCCTCCCTTTTTCTAGGAGCTGCAGACTCGAGGCGGGCGTGGCAGAAGACTGGATGCAGGCTTGCAGACACAGTGAGCGTTACGCTGCTGGATGTAGAATAACGCGAAGCGTGTGCTGCTCTTAGGGCGTGGTTTAAATAGCCTCCAAAGTGGTCCCAGGTAAGTGTTCCTCCCCAGCCCCACCCGAGTAAAAAATAGTCCATAGGTAAAATAGTCCCTTCCAAGCCTCATTTGGCTTAGAGCTCTGCAGCATGGTCTGCATCAGGTGAGCTTGCAGCATGGTCTGCATCAGGTAACTTCTACTCTATGAGCATGGCGCCTATGTCGCCAGGACTGACTCTCCATATGAGCCTGGCGCCATAGGTCCCAGGATCGCACCCAAACAGCCCCTAGCAGGGGTTTTTGGGCTTGCTCAAAATAACTTGATGCCTGCTTCTGGGTTTGCTGGACCTGGTCTGGTTCCCCGGGGGTAGGCATCATGACACTTAAGTTGGTGGATGGCGGAAAAGATCTCAGACTCTGCAAATTTAGGAAAAAGTTACCACCCTGTGGGCAGAATACAGTGGGCGAGCCAACAGCAGGCACATGGCACGGCATGGGGATGAATATATATATAAACCAAAGTGGGGACGCTCACCGGATAACACAAGGAGGCTTCATTTGATTACAGGGCCCGGCGCATGTGCAATGTCCTTCCTTAGAAACACAAGAGGAAAGGGAAATAAAAACGTTCCCAAACATGAACGCCATTTTGCCTGCAACTCATTGTTTTTGAATGTTACTATGGCAACACAATACGGACTGAAATGATCACTTTCAGTGTAGCAGAGCCGCATCGTTGCATGGACCTGCACAACAACACAATCGCTTATTTGTACTCACAAATCTTCAAGATACAAGCAGAATAACAAGGCCCACAGTATATCAGAGGTTCAGCAAGCATTACAAATACTTTCATAAATTAAATAATAACAAAGCCCCACGATCAAGAGCACAATTATACACCATGAGCGTTTGCACAATGGGCACAGTACACAATTAACAGTGAAAAGTAAAAAAATAAATACATTGACCATTCAGCAAAACACAGTGAACAACAAACTAAACCATGCAGAAAACTCCTGCTCCTTGCCCATTCCTTGCAAATCCTGGCAACCCCACCTCACCATGGGGACAGTGGGTGGACACATTCCAAGTGTATCCACAAGCTATTGGTGGAACAAAATTCAACAATGACCTTAAAGAGGGCACTATGTTAAATTGCATAGGTGCTGCACCCTAACCATCCAAAGCAATAGTGACAAGGGAACAGGAGATTTTACCACTGCTAGTAGCAACAGATGCTACAAAGTTGCCCTTCATAACCTCTCCAAATATTTGGAAATAAAACAAATGTGGTACTTGACAGACACAATTTCTTCTCCTAGAAACAGCTTAAAGGGGAATCAGTAGACACCTATATTGCTGTTATAAGGGTATTCATGGCAACATGAAGGTACACAGGAATTACACATTTCTTTATTTTTTTTCTAGTGTCATGGTTAAAATAAAATTCAACCTTTCAATTCAATTTTACAAACCTCTTAAAAAAAAAAATATTTCTTTAAAATCATTCACGTTTCCTATTTACAAATGCTATCTCAAAAATGTGTCATGATTTCTTGGTCAATAAACGATATCATATTATCACTGCAAACAAGTTATCAGGAATATAACAAATCAATTCATCTAAACAAAGACTCATTAAAATCCTTATAAAACATAATGAATTTATAAAGAAAAGTTATAAAAACTATTAAAATTAGTTCTTAGATGAATGTGTTAAAGAGAAGGTTTGTAAATCTCTGAATGCCACATATATAAAAAGTTCACTGTGGCTATTCTAACAGTATTGCGTGAAGTTGTAAAAATAAATTTCCATTCTGCACTTGAATCTTGAATCACAAAATCACTAAGTAATGATTTTATGTACACCTTTCTCTTATCAGTAAGTTCAGTGAGCTCTATCAGTAGATGTCTCACGGTCTCAGATTGGTTAATTTATTTACAAAATCCGCAGACATTGTCAATCTTGTCAATAATGCCATGTCTGGCCGAAACCTCTTTAGTAGGCCAGATATTAAATCTAAATCTTAGATACATAATCCAAATCTTGCTGACAGGCTTCTATTCAGGTAGCTAGCAATGGTATGCAACTTATTACATTCAAAAGGATTAGTCTTGAAATCAACATGTGCATTGCAGCATTGTAACGTAGTAATCCAATTATAACTATGAAGTTTGGTCTTGGCTCTGTTTGGATTTGTTACAAGCAGGTCCAGAGTTATATCTGCGTCTGCCAAAATGCTGACTACAGCGGCTCTCCATTTTACTATAAAATCATAAGAAGTATTGAAAACATATGATGCAAGAATCTCATGCAGCATTTTTGTTTTAGGAGCTAGGATACATTTCCTTAAAAGCATGCAAAGTTTCCACTTAGTACTCGTATTTAGGAAGACAAGGCCTAATTCAAATTGTATGATCACAAAAGGAACTGAATTCTGAAGTTGCAGAACGCCAAAATGTTGGCTCCAACTTCTCTCAGGTTATTTGCTTAATTATGCTTTTGGATTCTGATCCATACAATGCAATAGGCACATTTTCTTGTTGATAATAGGATACAGCAGCTAGGCAAGAAGACTTTCCAAATTTGAACAGTATGATTTTGGCTGGAGAGATGGCTGTTGCAAGTTTTAGTTGGATTTTTATGAAATATAAATCATCATTAGGATGATTGTTAATATTAAGTGAATTCTTGAACAATTTGAAGCTGTTTGGTTTGGAGCTACCATGTTAAAGTTTTATTCAATCATTTGGGTTTGACGCAGTGCATTTTTTTTAGTTTTAGACAGATTTATCACTAAGTGATTGTCTTTGGCATAGGATCCCAATACATCTAATAGCCTCTGTAGGTCTTTCGGGGTGTGTGATAATAAAATAAAATCATCTGCGTACAAAAGCCACTCAATCGAAAACACCCCTAATTTGAGTGCATCAGAAATTACATGAGTACATTTCTCCATTATATCTAAGATGAAGAAATTAAAATGTGCTGAGGCCAATAATGCCTCGATATGTTGGAATGTGTCTGCTGAGTAACCCTTCAATGGTTAGTTGTACCTGTATCAAGGTTTCCGAATGGAGAAGATTAACCAGATTTACAATAGACAAAGGGCCACCTGCACACTTTAGTTTAGCAATGAGAACTTGTCTGGACACTGAGTCAAACGGAGACTGAAAGTCTACGAATGCAAGGAATAATAATTGTTTAGTCTGTACACACAGAGCTTTAAATGATGCTAAAGTCATCAAATTGATACTCGTGGCTAGTCCCGCCACAAAACCAGTTTGGAAGGGATCTCGATGTCTAGTGCTGATGGGTCATACATTAACATCTTTTAGAATGAATCTCGCAAAAATTTGCCTGGAGCGTAGAGTAAGGCTATAGGCCTATAGTTTGGAGGGCATTGTTGATTGCCCTTTTTAAAGTTTGGCACCACAATGGAGTGTCTCCAGGATGTAGGTATAGTATTGGTATGTTTAGCATGGTTAAAAATGTTTAACGATATCTCAGCCCAGACTTCCGGATGCTCTTTAAACATAAAGTTCGACAATCCATTTGGACCAGGTGCAAAATGATACTCAAGAGATCAATTAGTGCTCCACACTGCTGATTACCACATCAAGCAAAGATTATGGCAGGCCAAAGAACCTACCTTAGACCAGGCTTTGCAGATCGCCAGGATTATGGAACTAGGAGATAGATGTATGAAGACAGTTCTGAACAAACAAGATACAACAGAGATCAAGAGTGTGCAAGTAGAAAAAGATGATGGAGAAGATGACATAATAGCAGTGATAAGGAAAATGTCCACAGTGACTGCAAAAATGAGACCTCCTGAAATATCTAGAAGAGAAAAAGATAATGGAATGCAATTGAGATGTCACAAATGTGGTTGAGGTAGTCACCAAAATGGTGACAGCGAATGGCCAGTTTATGCAGCAGAGTGTTTACAAGTGTGGAAATATTGGACATTTTGGGAAGGTTTGCAAGAATGGCAGAGGAAGGGGAAGGATACGTCCAAATGGCAGAACATATGAAGAAAGTAATTGCCCCACTGATGCTAATATTAGAGCTTTGGAAGAAATAGGGCCAGAGGAGCCTATTGTCTGTGCTAGATTCCAAAGAAGAACAGGAAATACAAATCTTTACGATCACATCAGGAAGAAGAGTGGTCCATGGGTGTTCATGTATATAAATAAAATACCCATAAGAGTAATTGTGGAAACAGGTTCGCCATACACAATAGTAGTCCTCCTAACATTCACCAAAGAATTGAATGGGCTATGTGAAGACTTGAGGAAAAGAAATCCACAGGATATGGCGAGAGTCCGATCAACATCATTGGGTATAAGTGGGTTCATCTCAACTTTGAGGGCAGAGAGACGTACTGCAAATTGTTTGTGGCAGAAAATGGATTGTTGGTGGTAGGATGGGAAGAACAGACAGCTCTCCAAATAAAGATACAACTGGGAGAGAGCATTCCAATTTTATGTGTGGCAAATGAGGATTATAATACCATTGAAGGGCTAGCAAAAAACATTTCCTTCAATGACAAGCTTGGGATGCTCAAAGGTTTCAAACATAGGATTGTTTTGAAGAGAGGTGCCAAGCTAATCGCACACAAGGTGAGAAACATTCCTTTGGGTATGAGAGATGCACTGCAGAAGGAATTGACAAAACTATGTGAACAAAATATTATGGAACCCATTGAGTCCTCTGGGTGGTTATCTCCAATTGTAATTGTATGCAAACCAGATACCTCCATAAGGATGTGTGTTGACCTTCGCAGTCTCACTGCCAACATTTTGGTTTCATAGTCACCCCTTACCCAATATAGGTGAGATGCTGACAACCATGAAGCCCATCAAATACTTTACTACACTTGACTGATTAATAGCATACCATCAGGTAGTTCTGGATGAAAGCTCCAAACACTTGACGCTCACTTGGGGGCTTTCAGGTATAGGTGCATGGCTTTCAGCTTAGCATCTGCTGCTGCAGTTTTTCAAAGACTAATTCAACAATTGTTTGAGGGCCTTGGCAGAGTATATTATTTCCAAGACATTATCCTGGTATGACCATGACGGAAGAGGAACTCAATGTCAAATTTTTAGAATTTCTACAGGTCATACAAGAAAAAGGTCTCACACTTAAAATTGATAAATGTAAGAACAAATTGAAAGAAGTGACGTATTTGGAACAGATTATAATTTCCAAAGGAATCTCAGTCCAAAGAGAATTCTGGTGGAAGAAATATCAAACATGGCTACTCCTTCAAATAAAGATCAACTATGCAGTTTCCTGGGGCTAGCACAGTACTATTCAAAATGTGCACCACACTTTACAGACAGAACACAGCACATGAGAGAGCTCCTGAAAATGTCAACAAAGTTTGTGTTGTCTGATGAGTGCCAGGATGAACTGGAAAGCATCAAGGAGAGCATAAACAGTGCACCAACATTAATCATGTTCAATAGCACAGCCCCTAATATGATTAAAGTTGATGGTAGTAATGTTGGCCTGGGCGGTGTTTTGAAACAAGTCCAGTAGAATGGTATAGTACTGATTGCTTTCACATCACGTGTACTGAGAACAGCAGAACTAAACTACTCAACCATAGAAAAGGAAGCCCTTGGGGTCAGATGGATTCTGGAGGTCTGATATGCGGCCTACCAGTAACCCTCGAGACTGACAACAAGCCATTGATACACATTTAAATTCCAGGAATCCGCATTTGGAGTGCCCTAGGATTCGCAGGTGGATACATAACATATTGAAATTTAATGTGAAGATAGTGTATTTGCCTGGAAAGATGAATGTCATTGCAGATCTTTTCTCTGGATTGCCTTGGGATAACGGAGACAAAATGAGGAGTTTATCGATGACAAGGACATGGAATGCATTATTGCAGGCATTAAACCAGGAATATCAAAAGAAGAGTGGGCCCAAGCATCTGCAGAAGACCCTGAGCAAAGTTTACTACTCCAAGCCATACAAAATGGATGGGGGAAGGGTGAACATGCTCTGAAAGAATACTCACAGATTGAGAGCAAAATTGCAGATGATGTGGGCTGTGTTTCAGGGGTAGTCTAAGAATTCCTCCTGTAACGTTAAGGAAAAGAATCACGGATTTGGCACATGAAGGGCATCTTGGAAGAAATCTTACGAAAAGAAGAATCAGAGATTGTCATTGGTGGCCAGGGATTTGGAATGATATTGAAGAACTAGTAAAGAAGTGCAAGGTATCTGCAGTAAGTAATAAGAGCAAGAAGATTCATGTTACACTATTACAACCTGTTGATGTTCCCATCATGGTGTGGAAGAAATTGGCCATGGATATTACAGGGCCTTTCGAGACATTGGATGCCCAAAAGATATATATATATATATATATATATATATATATATATATATATATATATATATCTATCAGTAAAAAAAACTTTGTTAAAGGGACGAAAAAACTTTGTTAAAGGGACGTTATGGTTCAAAGTAAAACCGAAAAACCCCTGAAATTCGGCAGTTATGGTAAGATAAGCAACCATAACTCGTGCCGCCACCATGCACTGCTAACACTAACACCCAGGACATCAAAGATGACATCACAAATGTCATTGATGACATCACTGATGACATCACATGGCTGGCTCTCCCTTTTTTCCTTTCCTGACATATCTAGGCCACATGATTTTCTTCAGTAACAGTCAGGAACTAAAAATTGTAAATTACTATATTCGTAGACTTATCCTTCAAGTATGTTCTTAGAATAATTCCCTTGTGGTCCAGTCATATCATATGAAACATATACATGGGAGAAGTCACAACCTTGAAAGACAGCAATCCTTTTTGTGCATTAAAATTATCAGTAGATTTATCAGCACTTTCTGATACTTTTGATGTTTTTTTTATTACTGTACTTTCCCTGTATTTGCTCATATGTTTATATGTTGTACTCACACTATTTTCCTTAGGGTCCAGACACATCATGTGATATATATAGATAGGGTAAGTAACAGCTTTGAAACAGAGCAATCATTTCTCTCCATAAAGTATCATATTTGTATGTGGTGTTGTCTCTTTGTGATTTGTGTATAATAATGCAATTATGTAGTAAGTGGGTTTTATTACCTACTTATCACAAGTTTCACTGTACGCAAAACTCTAATATGAAAACAGTTATCATTTCAATATTCAACATGGCAAGCTTATGAATATTGCACCTCCATCATGTATGCTGCACACAATGCCTATGTTTCTACATGAATACCTTAGTATACTGGATTGAAGTTAATAATAGAATGCTATTTATATCAATGCATAGCTTAATGCACTGATTAGCACTTGATATTTATTCCAATAATCTTTGACACTTTTTTTATTAACATTACACTAAGAATCCCTTGTACAGACTTTTCATGAAAGGTAAATGCACATGTGATGTCATCAGTGATGTCATCAATGACATTTGTGATGTCATCTTTGATGTCCTGGGTGTTAGTCTTAGCAGTGCACGGCGGTGACGTGAGTTATGGTTGCTTAGCATACCATAACTGGCGAACTTCAAGGGTTTTTCGGTTTTACTTTGAACCATAACGTCCCTTTAACAAAGTTTTTTCACTGAATTTCATAGGTTTTTAGTAGCGCAACTTAACCATAACGTCCCTTTAACAAAGTTTTTTTTTACTGAATTTCATAGCTTTTTAGTAGCGCAACTTAACCATAACGTCCCTTTAACAAAGTTTTTTCACTGAATTTCATAGGTTTTTAGTAGCACAACTTAACCATAATTTCCCTGACTTCATATGCATGTAACATAGAACATACTAACCCCCTGGTAGTGATTTTCATGTCCTCGGACTACCGCCATGTCCGCGGACACATCGAAAATCTGAGCGTGCTGAATGTAAATTTAAATATTGTGCCCCATTTCCCCTTTGAAGTTGGCTCTGAAAAGAGCCGTTTTTTTTTTTTTTTTTTTTTTTTACAGATGCTTGACAGACACCTGTTATTTTGTATTTTTTTTCTTGTTTTTTTTCTTACTTTACTCCTAAAATCTTTACATAACCTTCTCCAAAGCAACCCTTACATTCCAAAATAGAAAGGCATTTCCCATAAAAGATAAAGAAATGCCATCTTCTTTAAAATTAACAGCATTACTGGCATTAATATTCTCATTGTTACAGAAGAACATACCAGCTCTAAGCATGAAGGCACACATGCCTCGGTTGATGACACACCTAGCAATATTTTGCTGAGGACAAAAAACTGAACTATTGTCCCATATTGCCCTAGGTAGTAATCCAGAAAAAATTACTTTCGCATTTGGAAGGATCTTCATTACGGCTTGAACCAAGCGTTCCAAATCAGCCAACAAAGTAGGGGCACTGACGTTGCCCAAATGGAAAGCACCATAGTGCAAAACTACCACATGCAGACTGTTCATTGTGGCCATATCCTCACAAACTTGTACAATTCCCTGTACATTGCAATCAGGCACAGTGCTCCACACCACCTCCACTCCTTTCACATCAAAGTTCTTTGCAACATGCCTGCATTCAGCGTACTGCTGTAAACCATGCAAAAACATATCTCCGAGCACCAACACCCTGACTTTCACCACTTCTGCCATCTTCACCACACACAGTCTCTTTCAACACAAATCCACAACCTCGACATCTAATTGGCTGATCCGTACAGTCTTCTTTCCATGTTGGATTTCCTGGAAAAACCCGGATGTAGCACGCCCTGTCCACGAACAGCCGCGGTGTCCGCGGACGGTGTCCACTTTACTCTCTGTGCTATTCCCTCATTGCATACAGCTAAGCAATCACACAATACGAATAACGTCCTCAGAACACCCCCATTTTGTGAATTTTCAAACATTTCAGGACAATTATCATTTCATTATTCAACATATTAACATTAAATATATTATACTTTCATCTTGTACTCTGCACACAATGCTATGTTTCTCCATTAGTAGCTCAGTATACTAGATAGAATCCCATAATACAATGCTATTTATATCAATGCATCGTACAAAGCACTAATAACGGTATGATATTTATTGCAATATCCTTGACTCTTTTTTCGCAACATTATAATAAAAATCCCTAGTACACAAATTCCATGAAAAGTACATACACATGTGATGTCATCAGTGATTTCATCAATGACATTTGCGATGTCATATTTGATGTCCAGGGTGTTAATCTTAGCAGTGCACGGTGGTGGCGCAAGTTATTTTTCATAGCTTACCATAACTTGCGATTTTCAGGGATCTTTCGGCTGTACTTAGAACCATAACGTCCCTTAAACAAACTTTTTTTAATATCACACAAAAAATATACAAACATGGCGTGCAAAAACCAACTTCTCACACATGGCTTTACACAGAATGTTGCAAAGTAAGAATTTATGCTCGTTCACAGTGAAGGTCAGCTGCTTCCATTTTTTTCTCGGGCCCCTGAGAGGCTCACGAAGTGGACTATAAGTTTGTATTGTGTTTTGACCTTGACAGACAGAGATTGTGATGAAAGAATTCTCCTCTTGAAGGAGTGTTGCTAAAACGTAAGAGAAGATAAGGATGAAATTTATGAAACGAAACCATTTTTATATATTATATCACTATGCGAAAGATCGTTTAACCCTTTAGATTATTTTATACCAAATATAATTACAATAGCGTAGCATTAAAGACCGCTCAAGTTGAACTTGTTCGTTGAAAGTGGCATAATGTTTTCTACCGTGCACTATCACCGCCAAATTGATCCCCTGTTCTTTAGAGGGCTCTGAAAAAGGCAGATGACACAAGGTGGGTTAATATAAATCATTTAACCGGTCTATAGGCGGTCAAGCGCTCTACTCGCTGTGCCACTTCACTGTAGCCTGTCAAGTGGCACAGCGAGTACAACACTTGCTTTTACATCCGTGCACAGCTTGCTAACGCAAGTTCGAATCCCGGCAAGGCCAAACTCAGCCTTTCATCCTTCCGTGGTCGATAAATGAGCACCACACACCGTGGTTAATAATAAGCACCTCTTAGATACCTCATGGTTCTTAGCGCTATATGAATGAGAAAATATTATTATTTTATTATTAACATACTCCGTTGCACTATCTTCGATAGCAAATAGTTTCACGCCCTAATAAATAAAATGATGATTTTTAATGAAGATCGGCTGGTCAGACTAATTTATGTTTTTTAAAACAGGTATGTGGCCCCATTTTTCTATGTCACGATTTACAGATTCCAGCGGATGGGGTCTTCAACTGCCAGGTGCAGGTCCAAATATGCAGCTTCATGACCCTCACCATTTTATGGGACAATCGCCAAGGACCAATATGCCCTAACGCAGTACTAGCGGCTACAAACAACATACCAACCAATAGGGTGGTCTAATGGCTCATTTTTGGAGCAACCTTCCGATTATCAGAGCAACCATTTACTGCTTTTATCATAAACCAACAGCCTATCTACCGCAAAGGAACAACGCGTGGCTCCAAATAAACTTTTGCTGATCGACAGCAGAGACAATAGCAAATCTCTGAATATTCACTAAACATTTCATGTGAAATAAATGTACTTTACCAAATGTACAATCCTGCTGTTTACTTTTAAACCACAGTTTCATATTCCGAATTGTGGCGGCTGAGTTGTAAGCTAACACCCTCTGTACCGCAAAGGAACATTGCATGCTTCAACATGAACTTTTGCGGATCGACGACAAAGACAAATGCAAATTGCTGAATATTCTCTAAACATTTGATGTCAAATAAATGTACTTTACAAAATTTACAATCTTGCTGTTTGCTTTTAAATCACTGTTTCATATTCCGAATTGTGGCGCGCTGTGTTGTGACATAATATGTGTTGTCTTCCGGGTTCTGTGTAAAGTCACTTAGGACTGGAGAGGACTGGGTGCATTTGATGACGCACCCTGTAACGTCACGGAGAGAGGCGGGGAATATGAATGCTTTGATAATATCAGGCTTAGGGACGGGAGAGATGATTTAGTGTCGCAAAAGCAAGTCAGCCAGGTCAATAGCGCCAGTCATAGGATTATCACATAATGTCGGCGCACACCAGCCGGATTTATCGTTTCTTTAGTGGACAAAAAGTCAGTTGACGCCCATAGGAAATTGTACTATTAGCGGACAAATGCAGTGGTCTTAAAACACTTTCACCGTGACAACGAACAATACAAACAACATTCTCAGAACACCCCCATTTTGTGTAATTGCAACCATTTCGGGACACCGCGAGTGTTCTTAGAACACATTCAACTCGACAGATTACAATACGGACAGTGTCCTGAGGACACCCCCAGTTTGTGTATTTACAAACAATTAAGTACATCGCGAGTGTTCATAGCTCATTTTTACCTTCCTTGCGAACAAAAATGACACATACTCCGTCCTCTAAACACCCCACCATTTAGTTTATTTACAAAATGTCAGAACAGCCGTGTTCTCCGCGGACAAATTTGACGCAACAAAAACACCTAGCACATAAAAAAACAAAACATTAAACCTATCTCATACTCCCCCCACCCTGCCCAAACACTCTTACACACCAACACAGGGCACTAAATACAATTTTTTATCCACGTTTCACCGCGCTGTACGCGGTCGACGGCGAATGCAAGATGGCGGGCGCCACAGAAAATCTGACGCGCTCCACGCCCCTCGCCGTCCAATCAGTGAACACGTCACATGTCCGCGGACATGACGCAAGGCCATGGGCCAATCGGGGTGCTGTCCGCGGAGCGAACAGGGAAGTCCGTCCGCGAAGCGAACACAGATATCACTAATTGTTTTGCCTTACATTTTGGTAATTTTTTTTAAAACTACTGGACAGATTTACACCAAATTTGCAAAAGCACGCTTTCGGGACCAGGCCGCCGCTCCTGCTGCAAATTTGGTGTAAATCCGTCCAGCGGTTCGGGCTGTAGCCGTGCGCAGTTTTTTCCCATTCAGTCTATGGGAAAAAAAAAAAGTTTTGGGACCCCCCCCTATAACTTTTCCCCCCCTGGACAAATCCTCACCAAACTTTGCAAAAAAATCAGAGTGGGCCATATACTTTTTTTGCAAAGTTTGGTGAGGATTCGTCCAGGGGGAGCGAAGTTATAAGCCGCCCAAAAAGTGCTCTTCCTATGGAAACACCAACTTAACCATAATTACATGGCCGCTACCGCGGCCATGTAATATATATATATATATAGTTGTGTTGTAGATTACACCTCAAAGTCAGCTGAATGGGGATATATGGAAGGCACGATTGCCACAGGAAAGATCGTGAGATTTTTAGAATATATTTTCAGTAGGGAATGTGATCCCCAAGAAATTGTATCCGACAATGACGCCCAATTTATGTCACAGGAGATGCACATTTTTTTAAAGTATAGAGCCATTGAGCACAAAGTGATTTCACTCTATCATCCCATGGCTAACAGGTTAGTGGAGTGAATGGTTTTGTAAATAATATAATACAACTTGTGGTAGCCAATTCGTTACCATGGAGAGACACACTAAAAGAAGCATTAAATGCATATAGAATGACTCCTCATTCTACTACAGAAGAAGAACCTTTATCATGATGAGGCGGAGAGTAGCGTCTAACAGGTTAATACCACCATGGTTATCAACAAAGAAGTGTAAAAGAATAGACATTGAGAGTATCATAAGGAGAGGGAAAGAGAAACAAAGGAAATATAAAGAGTATTATGACAGTACTAACCATGTAAGGAAGAGTACAATTAAGGAAGGAGTTTGGGTATGTGTAAAATAACCTAGGAACATTTTACAAGGTTTGTCGAAATTTAGGGAGGCACAGAGAGTGGTGAAAGCATTGGAGAAGTCTGTGGTTTTGGAGGATGGATAAAGGTGGTCCTGTGACGATGTAGTGTATTCTGGTGACCATAACAGACCAAGTGAGCTGTCACATGATTTGAAAGGTCAAGAACAGATTCACGATCAAAGATTGTTCACAGATGCCATGATGAAGAGTAGTAGTGGTGATCCTTTTCCTGCCAGAAGGATGTTTCCGTTAAACAGGAGAGTTCCTCCAAATTTCAAGAGTGACTATGTCTACTATTAATTGTATCTTTTTTTTAGTATAGTCCATCCCTACTTTTGTTCATCTGTTACCTTCCCTTTTTTTCTTTCCTTGTTCAGCCTTGAAGGGGAGGTGTTGTGATGTAACTCCAATGTGGTTCTCAAAACCCTGCTGGTTCAAGAACGACGCCAGAGTGGGAGCGATGATCCGTTGCTTCAGAAGGAGTGCACCCACCTGGGGGATCTCGCATGAAATATACCTGAACCAAATCAGTGTGTATTTTACCTCCTTTATTACACACAATACAAAGCAAATGGACAGACTCAAAGCAGATGGCAATGTACTACCTTATTGTCAGCTCAAATAAAGTAGGGCAATCTGGCAGACAACAAACAGTTGTCCATGTACTCACACTTCAAGTTTGATTACACAAAGGTGTTATAACTCAATGTACATCAGCTTTGATGTCATCCTCTGTGGCAAACTGAAAAACCTCTTGAAGGGAGGGATTAGTTAAGGGAACCTATGCACCTATATATCACATAACTATTAGTAATATCACTGGATGCCCCTAATCTAATAGGCACACATTGAACAACCTCTAATTACATATAATACAGATTATAGTAGAACAACAGCAGCGGGTTGACCAACATTGTAGAGCATGTTGCTACATAGACCCTCTGATTGGTTGGCATTCTCTCCAAACCTGGGCATTTGGCTCATTAGCAGCATGCAAGTAAAATGAAACGCAGGTGCAGAGAGCACAGTCAGACTAATACCCACTTGCCCAATTAGCAGCCTGCTCTCTATTCTGGGACTTTCAAGGTAGTGTGGGAACACCATTACCTTCATCTGGAGCATTCATGAATAGCCCTTGTTTTCAACTTCTATTTGATTCCATTAAGCTGGGTGTAATTACTCCTCTTGGCCTCTGGAGACTTGCTCACTCCACCTTGCATATGTTTTTTGTATCCTTGACTGTCCAATATCTTGCACTTGCAGATGTTTTCGTCTTCGCTTAATCTAAGAGAAATATGTCTTACTTACATGGCTTATCCTCTTGTCTCACGTTGTGCCTTGCAATTATTCCTTCATGTGGCATGCTTGATCACAGGCCAATAGACTCCTATTTATTCCTCACACAAATCTACTTTCCGAGCACCTCCTGGCTTTGCAGCCCTGGTCTGTCTCTGAGGTAGTTTAATTGGTTTCAACATGAGCACGGCATCCATCTTTTTCTCATGGCCGCCTTAGCTATGTTATGTTTTCTTCGCAGCAAGCTTCTATATATCTCAGCTACCTTGCGTTTCTGCTTATGTACATTCACTTCAACTCTCCTCACTTATTTCTTTGATGCATATGATTTCTTCGTCTTCAATTATATGTTTCCCTTATCACTCCAGTTACATCTTTATCCTTAAAGTACTTGCATATCATTTCAGTGTGTCTTTGTATCTTTCCTTTATGACATCACTCTGCCCTTATACAATTTTTCTTATAGCTCTTTGATGTCAATGATGTGTGCAGACATTCTTCCACCCTTTCAGTGTGGGGCACATTCAATACAGATGTCTGAGTGCATATAATCTCTGATACACTACATGTGGTATTGGGACAATGTATGCTGTTCCAATATGATGGAGGTGAGGGAGCGGGATCTAGGGATGTGTCCACCTGTTCATCTACACAAGGGAGACCTGAATTAAAAAGAAAGCTTGAATTGGAGTGGTGTTCATAACACCATATAAATGTATTCACAATTCCTGCCTGATTACTTGCCAAATCCCAATTTAGGTATAAACAAAGCATAGAGTTATTGAATACAATGTGCACACCTTTTAATCATCACACACCACCTCCCAGAACTCCAACACCATCCACAGTGCCTACTTTAAATGGTTTGTATGGAATCAAAGTCAGTTTTCCAAATTTCATTGGCAGAGAGAACTGTAGAGTATTATGTTCAAGGACCACCCTTTTCAGTAAATAACAACACCTTAAAACTAGCACGGTTACAGGAAAGCAATCTTTGAAACTAGATGCGCCATCTAACCTCGTTACAAGTTTGGCGTTCGTGCTAAATACAGGAAGTAATACCGTTATCACCTGTTTTACCGATGGAGTATCTGTAAAACACCCAAAATGGATGTGCATTGTAGTATGAAATCCCCACAAATGGCATCAATGTGACTTGCAGTATTGCTATTGGCCAAGTAGCAACATTCCCCGATATGGCACAATGGTACTTCAGAATGAGGAACAAAAGTAACCACATATTGAGGCAAAAAAGCCACCAGTGGTGGCAGTAATGGTTCTAGGTCATTTGGTCTAAAATAAATGGTCGACAGGACAAATGGTCGACACCAAAAGGTCGACAGGTCAAATGGTCGAATATTTTTTTTTGTTTTTTCACATTTTTTTTTTTTTTGTGGTGGTCCCCCCCAACATCCTTTCTTTTGCTAAAACCCCCTTTTTCCCTAAACGAAAACTTAAAATATATATATATAAATTTAAAAAAATTCAACCATTTGACCTGTTGACCGAATTGTGTCGACCATTTGTCTGTCGACCATTTGACTGGACACCGGCAGCAATTCCATTTGATGGTTTTATTGTAATGAGGACCAATGAGTTTATGTAATTATTATGTACAATATACAAAGGAACCTCTTTAAGTGGTAACTATGTTCCATGTAATCACCACTCTGCTTTGAAATAAAATAACATTAAAAGTAAAACCTGTATTGGTAAGGAGTCCAGCTCCAGGGCTGCTGAGTGGGCGCTCTAATGTGGTCTGCTCATGACAGCAGCCGTTCCCTGCTTCCCTGGTGCTGCTTCCCCTGAACTGATTTACATCCCACGATCTTGTGAACATTTTGTATTTGCCAATTTGGATGCACATCGTGCAGTGGCCCGTGCACCCGGAGGAGGCGAGGTGCCTCTCGGTTGCAATATGTTATGCTTTGTGCAGGCACCCCTGACAGAGTTGGCCGAGCACTACCATCAAGGGATGTGCAGGTTGATGCCGCTTTTCATGCAAATTTCTTGGTGGGCACAAGTCTCTTGCAAAGCCAAGCAGAAAGAGATCCAGGGTATCTGTTCAGGTGCATGCACACCTGTTTTTATTATTATTTATTGCTATTATTATGCTATTTATTGAGTGCGGATCTCACCTTGAGGCCCTGATTCACAGAAGCTTTTTATAATGGTGCAATCCCATAGAAAACACTCTGTGAATCAGGCCCTTAGTGCTTTTCAGAGGTATACAACAATACAGATATACAACAGAGCACTTGACAAAGTGGTGTACACCAGTAAAGATGCATATCAAAGTGCCTTTCAGAGGTAACAAAAGAACAGATATACAGCGAGGGGTAGGATGCAGAGGGGGACAGAGGAGGACGACATCTCTACAGCGTGACCAGGAGGAGAGGGGCGGAGGACGTCTAGCAAGTCAGTTAGCTTTAAAGTGTTGAAAACCTTGCACAGGCGAGCAAACTGTGAGCCCAGCCAGAGTGTAAACCAGACTGTCATCTGTGGGGTGAAAAAGAAATCGAGAAAAGGTAAAATAAAAATGGCTATTAGGGAGAATGTCGGGGAAAAGAAAGGGGATACATAAGTCTGTGAATTTAACTCTGTGTTTGGGACAATCTATAAATAAACATTAGTACACATATAGGTATGAGGGGTCATCAATGTAAAAAAATATATTTTAGCTTATTATGTGGAAGTTATATTTGCAGAACACCATGCATTATCTCCTTGACCCGCCGAGGTAGCTCCTGGAAACAGCTGGGTAACCAGGAGCTACTTTTTTATTTGGGAGGATAGCTCAGGGGCAACATGCTCATCTTGGAAGCAAGATGACACCGAGCAGCACAGATTCAATCCCCGGGTCTATGCTTAGAAACCTCTGGGAATTAAGTGCATTATAAATAACCGATTATAATAATACTGATAATCCAAACTTCATTGCCATCCCTGTCAGGGTACCTCTGTGTATGGCTAGAATTGGTACAGAGTAAACTATGATGAACTGCCCCAACTTCAATTATCCCAGCAGACTATGGATGCCCGCCAACACCACCCTCACAGCTCTAGCCGTATCAGTCTTCTACTTCTGCAGTGCAGTATTCTGTTTAGTTGTAATTGTCCGTCAAGATCCAGCAATCTGGAAGTCAGCTACCATAAAAAAGAAAAAAGTGCAGCAATTTGGACAATGAAAACACTAGATGCACACATCCACTCATCTTGGCTTTGACTGAGCATCATTTGTTTAGAACAGGGCTATTTTCATTGTTTTTATTATGGTATTTATTGAGTGCAGACCTGACTTCGAGAAGCAACAGATCAAAAGAGGTATACAACAATACAAATACATAACAGAGTTCTTTTCAGAGGTAACAACAGAACAGATATACAGCGGGGAGAGGGATACAGAGGGGCACAGATGAGGGGTACAGCTGTACCTGGCGGCAGGAAGGAGAGGGGCGGGCAGCATCCAGCAAGTCAGGTGGTACAATGGCCAATGTGATGGTCTAGGTGCTGAGGCAAAGAGATTCCTTGAAGAGGTGGGTCTTGAGTTTTTTCATGAATTGTAGGAGCCTTAGGGCGAGTCTGATGCTGTTGGAGAGGAGGTCCCATAGTTTTGGGGCTTAGGCAGAGAAGGCTTATTTTCTGGTTCTTTCCTTTTTGCAGCACCAGATTTCAAGTGTGCATGTGTCCTGGCTTCTGGTGGTGCACTGTCCATCGGAGATGCTGTGTTTCTCTGAAAAGGTAGCTGGGTGACTTGAGGGTGACTGCCTTATAGATGATGCAGCAAGACTTGAAGGTGATTTGTTCGTGAGAGCCAGTAAAGGTCAATGAGGATTGGGCGATATGACTGTATCTGCATAGACCCTTGATGAGGCATGCAGCAGCATGTAGGACACTTTGCATGAGCACAAGGGAGGATAACAGGTGGCCTTCAAAGTGTGCATTGCCCCCATACAAGGGGGATAGGACCAGTGCTTGAACTGTGAATATAAAGCTTACTGGAGAGATGAAGGGTTTGACATTTCGCATTAGGGAGAGATGATACCAAGCTGTCTGTGTTTTCTTAGCTATGTGCGTCTTGAAGGAGAGATGTTTGTCAATGTGGAACCCAAGGGACGTGGCCTAGGAGGTGAACTTAGATGTGAACACCTCAGAGTTCATGGTTGATAGCCAGGTATGTATGTCTGGTTGTTCGGTGGTGTTGGTGAGGTGTAGGAATTTGGTATTGGGTGGGTTGAGTATGTACTGGACATCCAAGACTGGATCAACTACTGGTAGGTTTTGAGCCTATGGATTTCTTTGATGGAGTCAATCTTGATGTATAGATGTGTGTCATCTGTGTAATGATGGATGCGGATGTTGTGTGTGGCTAAAAGGGCTCTCAGTGGTTCCATATTTATATTGAAGATCACTGGGTAGAAGATGGAACCCTGCGGGCCTCCAAAGGTAACATTGGCGATCTAGAGGAGTCAATCTGAACATGCTGCTGGCGGTTGGGGAGGTAGGACTTAAACCAGCATAGGACAAGTTTGTTCCAAATTCGACCAAATTGCGTCGACCATTTGTCCTGTCGACCATTTATTTTCGACCAAATGACCTGTAACCCATCACACTGTGTGCACTGTCTCCATTTCACCCTTCAAGGTGGCTTCTGTTAATTAAAAACATGACCTACCACCTATGCACTACTTGATAATGCCCTGACAGCACAGAAAAAAGAACTACAAATCAGGCAATTCAGTTCTGTAAGAGGATTCAATTCAACACTACAGCTAAGTCAATGCCTAGTCTGGGATACTGAATGGAAACCCTTATTGATATATCTTTATGTCCAGTTCATGCATTCTGGATGACTACCCCTATATAACACCCCGCTCTTGGAATCCCCCTGACCCCGCTGAGCCAAGAAGTAGTTCTGTTTTCACACGTGGAGAAATTTGCAAATCACGGCAAATTCGCGAGTGCGTTTTTCGCGATTGTGGCAAAAGTATCGGGGGTAGGAATGCGCTTCTAGATTCGTAGAAAAGCCACGATTCCCAGCTTTCAGAGGAAAGTTACTGCAAGTCTCTAGGACAAACGGTCGCGGAGATATGAGCGATTAAATAAAGGTCGTTTTTCAGATTTGAAATTTTAAAGTTCAAAAAGACAAGTGACAGCTAACTAAGAGATTGGTTCTGCACAGTCTTGCTAGGTACTCACACTATATTCTTGAATTAGATGGGCCTCGCCACGGATCTGGTCAGGTTTTAGACTGGACTCTGGTCTGGTCTCTGCACTTCCCAGTGATCTGGGTCAGCTCTCTCTCTCTCTGGATTCTGGAGATTGATGGATTTGAAGTCTGGATCTTTCTGCACAGCTTTCTCTAGAGATTGATGGAGGTAAAGTATGGATTTTCCCGGCAGAGCGTCCCGCAGCAAATGGATTTGAAGGTCCCTATCTGTCCTGTCTGTCTGCTTTTATCTGTTTTTAAAATGGGTGTGTGTGCAGCATCACTAGACCCTACCCCTCTACACTTGCCATTGGCCCAATTCTCCCCTCTCCCATGATTGGGGAAGGAACTGTGAGTCAGAGTGATGCTGTAGGTTTTATGGGTCAGAGGATCCTCCCCTGTCAAATTGCACACAATCTATATTTGATAAAAAAAAAACAGATTTGCACAGGTACACATTCGTTTAAAATTACACGCACCCATCACATATCACAGGAGGTATACCCTGTCCAAATCTGCTCTTCCTGGGGGCTTGCATTCAGAAATGGCAACATTTGCACTTTTTAACTGATTTTGCAATTTCGGACATTAACCCAAATTTACACACATGTGCGCAAGGAGTATTGACATTAGTTGATGAAGTGTCAGATTTTTACATTTTGAGTAATATCCTCTTTTCCGCTAAAACCCCCCTGAACATACCACCAGGTCCTAACACGTCTTCAAATGTGCACCGAAAAATCACAAGAATTATGGCATCATTTAAATAATTATGGCAAGTCCGTACTATGAGTTATTCATCTTTTTCTAAAACCATATTCTGGCTGTCAGGGGTGTGTCTTTTCAGGTCACATGGTACAGAAACCAGTCTTTCCAGTTTCTGCCAAGCTCAGAGACCCTGCCCCTCCCAGCTTCTGCCAAGAGGAAGCTGTTTTACGACATCTGCAATAAACCATCTGCCTGGGTGAAGGGGGTTGCATTGTTCAGAGCTCCTGTATTCTGTGTGGGCTCCCCTTAATTCAATTATCAGAGAGATGGCATATCCTTAGTGTGGCCAGCAGGAAACAGCCAGGCCTGGGAAGTTACTTGTGAATCAAGTTTCACTCCTGATGGGGGTAGTTGCCAGGCAAAATTGGAATCTCTTTATGCCAGTTTTTAGCCACATGTCATTTCTGTTCCCCAGTTTTCTGCATTCAAATAACTAACAATTTTTTACATATGCAGCTAGAATGCTGATTCTAAGTTTAAAACTATGACATTTTAAACAATTGCAGCCTATGTGACACTCAAAAGTAGGTCACTCATTTATTTTAAACATTTGGATTTTTAATGTCTGTAGTTCAGTTAAACTTAAAACTGCTGACTCCATAGCTCAGCCAGTTTGGTTATAAGCACAGTTCTGGGCTCTTCATCTTCCCAGATTTTTGTAGGCACACAAAATTTCCTTCTGCCAAATGTCTGCTGGTGTTCAGTGAACATTTTGCATATGTGCAATGTTTAAAATGGGCATTTGAAGCTTGCATTCAGGGAAACCAGGGTGGTTTTTGAAGCGCTGTCTTGAGCTAACCGGCGCTACTGTTTTTCCTTTGGCAACCCATTTTGGTGTGCGCACAACTGCGCAGCTCTCCTGGATTCTGGGATGAAATGATGGGCGGCGACAGCGCATCCCCATCTTTACCCACTCCAATGATTTATTTTTGTTCTGGGGTAAAATGATGGGCAGCGACAGCTTAATCCCCACATTTACCCCGTCTAATGATTCCACATGGGCCAAAACCCTCCACAAACCCCCCCGCCCGACTGCGCTTTGACTTGAGTCGAGGGGGAGTCGGTTGCAAGGGAGGTTTTGAACCCTGGCGCTGGTATGTCCACATTATCTTCTTCCAATTCTGTAGATGGCACAGTTCAGCATCTTCCTCTCCATCCGGTCGGATCGATCAGTTCTCCTTGCCGGTCCTGATGGGAATATTGGGCGGTACCCCGGGCCCCTTGGATATTCGTTCCCGGTCCCTGGGTCGTCCTCCTTGGTCATTCTCCATGGTTTCATCTCTCCTAGGATGATAAAGCAAAAGCGGCAATACCTACTCATAGACGTTTTTCCACAACTGTTGGGATAGTGGGGCAGCATATACATTTGACAATAACCTAACATTACATTCTTATTTTAAAAAAGAAAGGATAACTAAGAGACAGTTTCATGCAAATCACAATATTTTAGAGACTAGATGTGGTATGTTTTATGGTTGGAACTGAATTAATCTGAGACAGTACCTGCTAGGATTCCAGAGGATTCCTCCAGTTGTTGCAGAGTGTGCCTGGAATGGCAACATTTCAACTGGTTTATGTGGACCCACTTGTCTTCCCCCTCTGCCAAATGACCTTTGGGGATGTGGATTTTGTAGGCCACAGGGGAGATCTTGTCGATGATCTCAAAGGGTCCCTTCCATGTAGGCAAAAATTTGCGCTGCTTGGCCTGATTCCTTTGGAAGTTGTATAGATAGACCCGGTCTCCCACCTGATATTCCTTCCTGGAAGTTTTCAGGTCATAATGGGTCTTCATGCTATCAGCCGATCTTTCTAGATTCCGCTGAGCATAAGCAAAAGCATGTTGAAGGTGTTTCCTTAAATTCTCCACATACTCATGAGTTGTGGAGGCATTTATCAGTGTCTGCTCTTGGGTCCTGTAGAGCAAATGCTGCAGAAGCACCATCTTGCGTCCAGTCATCAACTCAAATGGTGACATTTTGGTTGCAGATGAAGGGGTAGATCTGATGGCCATTAGGACCAGAGGTAATCGGATATCCCAACTTGGCCCAGAATCTGCCACAAACTTCTTTAATATGCTCACAATGGTTCGGTTATATCTCTCTACTGCCCCAGAAGAAGCTGGCCGGTAAGCAATATGCAACTTCCTTTTGACCCCCAGTATCTCCCACATCTTTGTCATTACTTCACTGGTGAAGTGGCTACCCCTGTCTGACTCAATCCTTTGAGGTAGACCAAAACGGGAAAAGATGTGGTTAATCATCAGGGCAGCTGCAGTTTCTGCCTTGCAATTTGGGGCTGGGAGACATTCCACCCACTTGGTAAACAAGCATGTCACAGCCAACATGTACTTATTCCCCCTAGCAGAGTGAATCACGGGGCCTACAAAGTCGATTTGTAAATCTGACCATGGCAGTGTCATCCCCCTCTTTTGGAGAGGCGCACGGTGCGTGAGGGATGATGGCTGAAATTGTGCACACACAAGACACCCCTTCAAGTATTGGTCGAGGTCCTGCCCCATGTGTGGCCAGTATGCAACCTCTCTTAAGATTTCCAATGTTGTGTGAAACCCCCTATGACCGGCGGTGGCCGCATCATGGGCGTGACTTAACATCAGGCTTCGGAAGGAGGTAGGAACCACCCACTGATCGTGGCCAGCTTTGGATTTCCTTACCAGCAAACCGTCTTGGATTCGGAACATTTTTGGACATTTCATCAACACTCTTAGGTCCTCTTTCCCAGTGTAATCGGTATCTGTCAGGGGAAAGTTCTCAGGGTCCTCAAGGTGCTGGTAAAATTTACCAATTATTCGATCCCCCTTCTGAGCGGTAATCAAATCAGCATCAGGGGTCTCCCTACTCCATTGTGCAATTGAAAGGTCGTTGTGCGCATTTGTCTGGGACCTAGTGATAGCAGTGACCTGGATTTCCCCCAACAGGGACTCAATCTCAATTAGATCCCCTTGGATGGCCCCGGTTTTGGCCAGCTGATCAGCTAAGTCATTTCCAGTTTTGTCTGGTCCCTCTACTTTGGAATGACCCTTGATCTTTTTCCAATAGATGGTCATCTCATTCGAGGTGCCCAGATCATCAATGTTTTGGATCAACATCCCATGTTTCAAGGGTTTGTTATTAGCACATAACATGCCTCTAGTTTTCCAATTAACCAGGTGCTCCACGAACCCGTTCCGTACATAATCCGAATCTGTGATTATGACCAGTTCGTGGAGTTGATGCTGGACAGCAGTGAGGATGGCCTGATGCACAGCCATCAATTCTGCAACCTGACTACTTCGGGGACCAATTTTGTATCCAGCGGAGGGTTCTGGGAACTCCTTCACCCATGCATTCCCTACGCCAGCCACCAGTTCTTTCTCCCCGTTGTTGTCAACATGGTAAGAGCATCCATCCACATAGACAGTGGGCATTCCCTCACACTTGTCCTCTTCAAAGACTTTGTGTGGGGAATTAAGGTATGCCTCTGTGTTGTCCTTGATTTTTAGACTTTCGTCCTCGAGACAGTTTTCTCTGGCACAATCATGCAAGTCAGCCAGACCTTGCGCGAGGGGACTCTTCTTGTTTTGGCCATATCTGACCTCCACAGGAAAGCCTTGCATTGACAGAATCCAGGAAGTAATTCAGGAATTACTCACATTTCCGGCCCGGATTCTGTCACTTTGGAGATATTGCAGAGGCTGGTGTGGAGTCTCCACTATGATGTGTTCCCCCTGGATAAACGGGCGGTAATTCTTCAATGCCCACACCGTTGCCAGGAGTGCCTTCTCACAATCATTGAATTTTTCCTCCACAGAGGATAAAGTTTTGCTCGCATAGGAGATTACTTTATTGACCTTGTCATGCTTTTGGTATAATACTGCCGTCAAGCACGTATTAGAGAACCCCGTCTCCAGGAAGAACTCCTTGTTTCTGCCAGGGTAAGCTAGGCAAGGCGCTTGTGAGAGGCTTCTTTTGAGTTGTTTTACTGCCTCAGCTTGTTCTGGACCCCATTCCCACTTGACCCCCCTTCAGGAGATGAATCAGGGGTCTGGTGATCTCTGCGTAGCCCTCAATGAACTTTCTGCTGTAATTAGTCAGTCCAAGGAGGCTCCTTAGTTCCCGCAGAGTTGTGGGGTCTTTCAGTTTCTGAAGTGCTTCCACTTTCTTTTCCTGGGGACAGAGACCCTGAGGAGTAATCTCATGCCCCAAGAAATTAACACGGGTTCTACACCACTGTGCTTTCTGAAAGGAAAGTTTTGCTCCGGCGGCCCTCAACTGGGTCAGAACATTACGGATCTCCGCTATGTGTTCCTCCACAGATGAACTTTTGATGAGGACATCATCTACATAAGCCAGGTTACCCCTCGCACCCAGGTCGGGCATGGCCTTATGTAGGAAAATGTTGAATTCATTGCCGGAGTTGAGGTATCCGAAGGGAGTCCGGGTCCATGTGTATTGCTGGCCCCCAAAGGTAAAAGCCAGCTTGTATTGGTCCTCCCTACTGACAGGCACAGTCCAGTATCCATTGGTCAGGTCTATTGCAGTGAATACCTGTGACCCCTGGATCTGGGCCAGCCCTTGGTCAATGTAGGGCAGAGGCCATCGGGAAGTATGGACCCGTTTGTTGAGCTCCCGGAGGTCGGCGCAGAGTCTCCACTGGTCGTTTGGCTTCAATATTCCCAGCACCGGATTATTGAAGGTGCTGTGAACTGGACGGATTATTCCCCGGGACTCAAGGTTCTTAATTATTTCAGTAAGGGACTCCATTGATGCGAGAGGCAAGCGATATTGCTTCACAAACACAGGAGTCATGCCGGGGTCCGTGGGGATTGTTGTTGTGTGGATGTCAGTGCGACCACAGTCATATGAGTCTACCGCAAAGAGATCTTGGAAATCCAAGAAAACTTGTTTCAACTTTTGCTTTTGTTCCAGAGTCACACAGGCATCAGCTAGGTTGACTCTCTCTTCCACCATTTGCCTGAAGCCTGGAAAGACTTCTAGTTTGGCTATTTCAGCGGCCTCCTCCAGCTGGGTGGAGAAGTCCCTGGTCAGAGTGCTGATTTGGACCGGAGGCTTCAGGTGGGACAGGCAGCCCTCATGGACCTGGAAAATCACCTCATCCCTCCTGAAGTCACAAGTCACATCTTCCTTACCATAAGGGCAAGAAGTGTACACCAGGAAGTTCCCCCCATGCCGGGTAAAAATCCAGTCTGGTGTTGTATTGTCATCACTGTCACTGTCAAAGCAGTCCTTGGGGATTGGCCCTAACAGTTCATTACCTAAATCGATGGAAAAATGTCGGTCATCAACCGCCATTCCAATAATGGTGCCTGCGGCTAGAGTAATACTCTTTAAGTCGCTGTTATCCACCTCTATTGGAATGGTGTCATGTTCTATGTTGACTAATGGAGTTGGGTTTACCCCCAACCCTTGCTGTTGGAGAGAAGCGTTTAGATGTATGTAAGCATCAGGGTTTTTCAAATGTTGTCCTCTTTTAACTTTCACTTCCAGGTAGAATTGTCGGGTCCTTTCTGGGATGGTGACTTCCTCTTTGATCTGAATTTCAACTGCATAAGGTAGCAATTGAGCTGACCTAAATGCTTTTTCTGGATCATCAAAGCCCATGGGATTATCCGCTAATCGGGACCAAGCTTTGAAGTTTATTAGGTCCAAACTAATGGCAAAGCGATTGAGAATGTCACTGCCTAAGTAAAAGGCGGCAGGGACGTCTCGCACGACCCAACAATTATGGACTATGCTCTTGTTGCCAATGGAGATTTTGAGCATACACCTGCTTGGCAGGGGCTGTTTGGAATTAGGTGCTTCCAGGTCCATTTCCCATTTGTCTATCAGTTTGTATGTGGGAATGGCTGGATCTTTTGGGAGTTGGCGGAACATGGCTTCGCTGATGAAGCTCTTACCGTTGTTCACACACACTCGAGCGAGAACAGAGTCCTTCCCATCATTTAATTGGACAGGGATGAACAACTGCTCTCCAATTTGCTGAATATCAGCCAGGCTCTGAGCTGATTTCACATCTTTCTGGACTATAGGAGTGGGAGTTTCTGATTGTGGATTAGTATAGAATCTCAGAGTGTTTCCTTCCAGCGTGGAGTACCACTTTAGACTGGAAGGAAGGTTGATTTTCAGAAATAGAGAGGACCCTCCATCACCAGTCTGTTGTCCTACTGCTATTACTGTCACGTCTGGAATTTGGCTATTCTGGAAGTGAAATTCTACTTGGTCAGATTTTTGTTCAACCATGTGGCAGGTGCCGTTTAAACTAACATGGTTGACACTCTGTTTTAATTTTATTGGTCGGCTAGTCTGGGTCCAGAGGACCTTGTTTACGCAATCTATTAGGGGTGACAACCTTCTCAGGAGGTCATTCCCTAGTAAACAAGGGGTGCCCTCTGGAGTCACAACTATGACCGGGTGTTTCACCTTGTGTCGCCCGATCTTAATGTCCAAGTCTGCTGTCCCCTCGACGGGAATTTCCTTCCCGTCAAAGTTCTGCAGTTGTCCAGGAAGAGAGGTGAGAGGAATTTGGTAATTCTCTCCCCTTCCTGCATTCAGTTCGTCAAAGGCCCTTCTGGACAGAAGGGTAGCTTGAGATCCAGTGTCCACCAGTGCCAAAATCGTACCCTGCCCCTGTACTTGTATCGGGGCATAGTATCTTCCCTCCTTCTCCTCAAGGGGGCACAGATAATGCACATTTTTGGACAACTGGTGGGCTAACTTTCTGGTTTTGGACATCGCTAGCGAAGAGATTTGGGCAGAATTCTGTGGAGAGCCTTGGGAATCTGAAAGAAAAAGTTGGCAACTGGAGATCAGAGCCATTGTGGGTTCCCCTGGCTCCGGTTCTGGGCCGCCCCCCCCCCTTTTTGGAGGCAGTCACCAGGATGGGTTTGAACCAGGGGATTTTCTTGCTGTTGGTTCTGGGATGAGATGGTGGGCGGCGGTAGCTCAGTCTCCACATCTCCCCAGTCTGGATTTGCATCCCTAGGGACCCATTTTTATTTGGGAGGAGTTCCCCCCTCTCTGAAGGAGAAGATCCTTTTCCCAGGATCCTCTGAGGATCCCTCTCCCTCAAATTGGAAGATCTGTACCTCCTCCTCAAACTGAGTCTGTTTGGGTCTTTTGTTTCTCCTACCCCCCCTCTGCTCCTTAGGAGGCAGACTTTCAGGGGCAAGAGATTTTGTTTCCGGTTTCTGGGTTTCCAGGGGCTGTTTACAAGTGAGGAAGGAAACTTCCTCCAAGGCTTTAAACCCCCCTTCCCTTTGTGCCTCCTCCCTGGGAACCGGTGAGTTATCGGGGTGCTGCCCGCGTCATTGTTCTGGGGCACCAGGTCCAGAGTTGGGTGCGTTCTGCGCCGGCATGCCGATCTGAGGGTTCTGCTGAGCCCTCAGTATGTGACCCAGATCCCGCGCCATGTTTTGAACCTGGCGCTCTAACTGGGAAACCCGCTCAGGCTGATACGGGGCCCTGTTTTCTCCCCTGGGCTGATCCCGGGAAGGGTAGCTATCCCTTCTTTGGTAGTACCCCTGGTTGGGAAGATTTGGGTACCCCTCCACCCTTGGCCTCCCCTCTCCCGGATTAGGTTGTCTGGGCTCAGGGAATTGGGAAAAGAAGGATGGATGATTTTGGGGTTGGAAGTTGGGTGGATACCTGGGGAAAAAGTTCTGCCCAGGATTTGGAGAATTTCTGCCCTCCGGTGGGAAATTAGGAGGGAAGTTCCCTGGGCTAGGTGCTTGGCTGGATCCCCCCCCTTGGGCTGGAGGAGTCCACACATAACCCAGGATGGGTCGATTTCCCTTGTAACGGGGACTTACATAGTCAGGAGAGCGAGGGACCCCATTTGTGGGGCTGCCTCCCTGGCTCCCTGTCTGTGCCTGGCCCGAGGACCTTCTGGGCCTAGCATTATTAGGTGCAGGTAGGTTTTTAGGCCCCCCCATCTCCAACTCTAAAACGGGGGTGACCTTTACCTCTGCCACCTTGACAGCAGCAGGGGTGTTGTTGACTTTGGGGTTTTTGGGCGCATTATTTTTATTTTCTATTGGCTTCTGCACCTCATAGATCCGGGTCGCCTGTTCAATGACCCAGTCTAAAGATCTTTTCTCATGAAAATCTCTCACGAGCTGGGTCATTATATATTTGGGCAAGGCATGGAAAAACGTATTAATAAATTCTCTGCTATCCGTGCGCACCCTTCTTGTGGTCTGTGCAAAAGCACGCTTTAACTCCTGCACAAATTCTTGTGGGGCCTGATCCTCCCCACATTGTAAATTGTAGGCTGCCTTGCGAGCCTCTTGAGGATTTCTATGAGTAGAAAAATGTTTCAAGATGGCCGCCTTATAAGTGGACCATCTTAAATGATTTTGTTCCTCCAGCCCTGCAAAGAAACTGGAGTACTCTGGGGAGAATGTCCACTTTACATATTGAATACAGCTTTGGCTGTCCTTCAAATGAAAAGTCTCCATCATTTGCTCATAGAGCTCCAAGTGTTCCCAAACAGAATACTTGGCGTTCTTATGATATGGCGTGATGACACTCCTGATTGCCTTAATCTGTTTCAATGGGTCCTTAATCAAGGCCCTTTTTGCCTTATTGGCCTTTTTGGTTCGGGTAACCCTGGTCCATTCATCTTCTGACTCAGAGGCACTGCTCCCAGAGGTTCCCGTCTGTTCTTCTAGGTTTTCCCGGATTCTGCGAGCCTGGGAATGGCTGGCAGAATGTGGGGACCTGGTCTCCTGCGTCCTGTACCGCTCAGAGGAGTCTTCAGATCCCTCCTTGCTGCCAGGATTTGATGGGCACCCCCCCCCCACTGACCTAACTGGGCAGAGGTTTTCAGGATGCCCTTAATGGGCCTACTCACCTGGGGTTCCCCATCAAATTGCACTGTGCTTGGGTGCCCATACCCGGATGCCCGCCCCTCCATTCCTGGGTGGTACTGGCCTATGAGCCCCATGCTTCTGGCTGGATAGTAATCTGCCATCCCTGTGGCCCTGTGCTCATGTGCGCCAGGGGACATGGGGGTGGCAGAGTCCAGGGACTGAGAGAAATAAAGGCCTCTGGTACTAGGGCTCCTGGGGTTATGCTCCGGAGTTTCTCTTTCCCAGCGAACCTCATCTCTATCCACCCCTGCTCCCTGTTGCAATGCAAGAGCCTGCGCCTTCAGTTCCTCAGTTAAGGCCTTACTAGACTCTATCAGTCTCTCCTGCATCGCTACCTGTTGTTGGAGTCTATCATTGTGCTGGCAGAGAGCCTCATTCTCTCTCTGCGTTTCCTGATTGGTCCTGGAGCACTGGGCCAGTCTTTGCTGCAGGAGGGTTACCTCCTGAGCTGTGTCCCTATTGGCCTGCTCCTGTCTTGCCAGAGCATCCTCCACCCTCCTGGTGTGCTCTAGCAAGTCCTGGTGTTCTTTTTGGAGGTCACCCAGTCCCTGGAGGGCCAGGTGATTTTCTTCCATTTTCCTTTTTTTAAGTGGCAGACTTCCTGACCTAAGGTATCCCTTTCCTGACTAAGAGCCTGCATCTGTGCCGCCAGGTCGTCCCTTTGCCTTTGGAAGGCACCAGCTTTCTGGTGCTCCTGGTCAAATTCTGCCTGGGTTTCCAGGTCTTTCAAAATCAGTTTATTGCTCTCTGCCTTCTCCCTATCTAGGTGGCTTTGCAGGGTGACTACCTGCTCAGCACATGCCCTATTGAAGTCTAACTGTTGCTCCACCTTTTTCTGGCTCTGCAGTAGGGAGTCCAAACCTTCTTGGTACTCCTTCTGCAAGGCCAGAAATCTGGTATCCTGGTCAGCCTTTTCCTGTTGCAGGATGTCCATATCCCTCTTTATTTTAATGATGTGCTGTCTACTCTCATTTTCCGACTCCTGGCTCCCCTGCAGCCTCTGCTCAGAAGAGACCAGGTCAGATTGGACCTTCTCTAACGCCATCTGTCGCTTATTCGCCAGATCTTGGCTTTCAGTACATTTATCCTGCATGTCTCCCATATATAGGTACAGGTATGCCGCTATCCTAACCATCTTGTCTTGTTCATCCTTAGCTTTAGGAGCCATGTATAGTTCACTCAGGGCCACATGTAGGGGACCCTGATCTCCCCATATATCTGACCCTATTTCAGTGACCTGTTGCGTGATGGCCTGCAACCAGACCATGCGGTCCTGGTGAGTCCACTCACCTCTCACAAATAACTTATGTAAGAAGTGCTCTCTGGCTATTTTCATATCTACCAAGGTCGTCATTCTAGAGATTGGTCTCTGTCCTGACTTACAGAAATTAGTATTTTATTTTTGCAAAACAGACCTTTTTCTTAGAGCGTTCCTTTGAGGAGTGCTTTACAGCGTAACACAGCGTGGTGATCTGACCGGATATGTGTATCTGGTCAGCTGGCACACTGTATTAATCTGCACAAGTGATAGATCTAATCCAAACGTCTGGCACGAGCCCCCAATTTGTAAGAGGATTCAATTCAACACTACAGCTAAGTCAATGCCTAGTCTGGGATACTGAATGGAAACCCTTATTGATATATCTTTATGTCCAGTTCATGCGTTCTGGATGACTACCCCTATATAACACCCCGCTCTTGGAATCCCCCTGACCCCACTGAGCCAAGAAGTAGTTCTGTTTTCACACGTGGAGAAATTTGCAAATCGCGGCAAATTCGCGAGTGCGTCTTTCGCGATTGTGGCACAAGTATCGGGGGTAGGAATGCGGTTCTAGGTTTGTAGAGAAGCCACGATTCCCAGCTTTCAGAGGGAAGTTACTGCAAGTCTCTAGGACAAACGGTCACGGAGATATGAGCGATTAAATAAAGGTCGTTTTTCAGATTTGAAATTTTAAAGTTCAAAAAGACAAGTGACAGCTAGCAACTAGAAAATGACAGGTGACAGTTAGGAGGCAGTTCTACTTAGATTAAAATAGATTGAATTATATTATTTTAACTAAGAGATTGGTTCTGCACAGTCTTTCTAGGTACTCACACTATATTCTTGAATTAGATGGGCCTCGCCACGGATCTGGTCAGGTTTTAGACTGGACTCTGGTCTGGTCTCTGCACTTCACAGTGATCTGGGTCAGCTCTCTCTCTCTCTCTCTGGATTGTGGAGATTGATGGATTTGAAGTCTGGATCTTTCTGCACAGCTTTCTCTAGAGATTGATGGAGGTAAAGTATGGATTTTCTCGGCAGAGCGTCCCGCAGCAAATGGATTTGAAGGTCCCTATCTGTCCTGTCTGTCTGCTTTTATCTGTTTTTAAAATGGGTGTGTGTGCAGCATCACTAGACCCTACCCCTCTACACTTGCCATTGGCCCAATTCTCCCCTCTCCCATGATTGGGGAAGGAACTGTGAGTCAGAGTGATGCTGTAGGTTTTATGGGTCAGAGGATCCTCCCCTGTCAAATTGCACACAATCTATATTTGATAAAAAAAAACAGATTTGCACAGGTACACATTCGTTTAAAATTACACGCACCCATCACATGTCACAGGAGGTATACCCTGTCCAAATCTGCTCTTCCTGGGGGCTTGCATTCAGAAATGGCAACATTTGCACTTTTTAACTGATTTTGCAATTTCGGACATTAACCCAAATTTACACACATGTGCGCAAGGAGTATGGACATTACTTGATGAAGTGTCAGATTTTTCACATGCACACATTTTGAGTAATATCCTCTTTTCCGCTAAAACCCCCCTGAACATACCACCAGGTCCTAACACGTCTTCAAATGTGCACCGAAAAATCACAAGAATTATGGCATCATTTAAATAATTATGACAAGTCTGTACTATGAGTTATTCATCTTTTTCTAAAACCATATTCTGGCTGGCAGGGGTGTGTCTTTTCAGGTCACATGGTACAGAAACCAGTCTTTCCAGTTTCAGCCAAGCTCAGAGACCCTGCCCCTCCCAGCTTCTGCCAAGAGGAAGCTGTTTTACGACATCTGCAATAAACCATCTGCCTGGGTGAAGGGGGTTGCATTGTTCAGAGCTCCTGTATTCTGTGGGGGCTCCCCTTAATTCAATGATCAGAGAGATGGCATATCCTTAGTGTGGCCAGCAGGAAACAGCCAGGCCTGGGAAGTTACTTGTGAATCAAGTTTCACTCCTGATGGGGGTAGTTGCCAGGCAAAATTGGAATCTCTTTAAGCCAGTTTTTAGCCACATGTCATTTCTGTTCCCCAGTTTTCTGCATTCAAATAACTAACAATTTTTTACATATGCAGCTAGAATGCTGATTCTAAGTTTAAAACTATGACATTTTAAACAATTGCAGCCTATGTGACACTCAAAAGTAGGTCACTCATTTATTTTAAACATTTGGATTTTTAATGTCTGTAGTTCAGTTAAACTTAAAACTGCTGACTCCATAGCTCAGCCAGTTTGGTTATAAGCACAGTTCTGGGTACTTCATCTTGCCAGATTTTTGTAGGCACACAAAATGTCCTTCTGCCAAATGTCTGCTGGTGTTCAGTGAACATTTTGCATATGTGCAATGTTTAAAATGGGCATTTGAAGCTTGCATTCAGGGAAACCAGGGTGGTTTTTGAAGCGCTGTTTTGAGCTAACCGGCGCTACTGTTTTTCCTTTGGCAACCCATTTTGGTGTGCGCACAACTGCGCAGCTCTCCTGGATTCTGGGATGAAATGATGGGCGGCGACAGCGCATCCCCATCTTTACCCACTCCAATGATTTATTTTTGTTCTGGGGTAAAATGATTGGCAGCGACAGCTTAATCCCCACATTTACCCCGTCTAATGATTCCACATGTGTCAAAACCCTCCACAGTTCAAATAGACCCTCTCCTTCCCCCCTCCTCCTTTAGTGGGTGTGGTTTATGTGGAGAATGTGTGGAATTCTACAAAGGAATTAGCTTGACTATGGCAATTAAACAGGTGGGTGAATATCCAAAGGATATCTGCAGACTGTGTGTACCTCCTCCTATGCCATCTCCAATTCTGCTAGCACTCCAAGACAGTAGTTTTGCTTCACTAGGTCACGATAAAGTGCTAAAAGCGCACCAAAACTAAAAAAAAAAAAAGATATTACAAACAAAGATGGTGAAATCTTTTACTTCATATGATTTAAAGGGCAGAAAATACCTGATACATGATATAAATCTGCCCTGTTCAGAAATTAAAATGGAGGGCATTTACATAAATCTTTGCGAGAAGAGTTAGTACGCCTATCCCACATCATGAGTTTAATTATAACCCAAACACTTATCCATGTCATGGCTTTACGGCATGCTCATACAGCTTGCCATGGCCTCAGGATTGCTTAGCTGTCCCTCACACCTTTAATGCTATTTTGTGGGTACCAACTGCAGCTCCTCCCCATATGGTCTGCATGCTCAGGACCAACTTCTGATTCTAAGGTGGATTTCACTTTTTCATTTTCCTCTTTCCTCTCACTGATAACTCTGATCATGCACTGTTTTGAAAAATAAATATTATTTTCAGGTTCCCTTTAACTCACGCCCTACCAGGAGGAACACTGACTGCATACATACAGCTGCTGAGGAAATGCTTCAAACTAGCACTTTATCTCTATTGTCTTTTCTCTATTATCTCATCTCCCCTTCTCCCTCCATGCTAGTGAGATAAAGGAATTATTTTCCAAAAAATAAGTGTTTGGATGTATAATGTGTTCAATTAGATAGTGTGACCATCCATTCTCGGGCATCCATCTTCAGGCTAAGTGCACAAGCAATTCCAAGTCCAAGTCCAGGCCAAAGAGCAATGATACCAAGTGAAATCAGATTGCAGAGTCCTGATGGATATGCAACATATCATAATGCTGATTTGATTGTACTCCAATTGATGTCGGTTTCGGTTTTCTGTCTGTTTAGAACATTGATCACATCCCCAGGACGAAAGCAAATCAATTCCTTGGTATAATCCAGTGACAAGCTGACTAATTAAGCAGAGTATACTGTGCTTAAATATGCATGAGGAGATATTGGATACGACATATTGTTGCATAGCGAAAGACATTGTGTAACCAAAGATGGCATGCAGGCATTGATTTCATAGAAGCATGTGTTACAAAACTCCATCATTATCATTTGGTTTGATTTTAGGTTGCAAACACGCTACGCATTATTGTGTTGTACCATAGCATTCCATACCACTCATCGCTTTTCAATGTCACATACTCATTCCCCTTTGTAGACTTCTCTAAAGAGCAGACGTTTTTTTCAGAGGGTCCAGCACCGGCTGAGGCTCGGTTTCCATGCCTGTATTGATGTTACTGCCTTTGTCACTGACCCTCCAACGAGTGAAGGGACTTTGCCTGAACAAGTGGAGTGGACTTTAAGGTAGTTTGTCAGATACCTTCCTTCGTTTCAAACCTTGATCACATGTATTAATATTTCACTGGCTAGTCCCCTTGTCATCCCCATCCTAGCATCGACTGCTATTGGTCCATCTAAGATCATTTGACCCGTACTCCCACCTACAAATCTACAGCTCTCGCAGCAGCTGGTGAGTTCCAACAGAAAGAAGTGACACCTGTTTGTCTGTTCTTACTGTTTCACCACACCCCACAACCCTATGAAAACCTTTCAATTGCCCAAATAAGGGATATTTCTTTTTAGTCAGAAATCTAAAAATTTGATTTCCAATTTAGAAGTACTCTGATCATTCTTTTTTCACATTACTATAGGCTTACTAATGGCTCTACCTGATAGATTTACAACCCCACAAAAAGGGAACCGACACATCTCAAAAGTAAGTTGTTGGTGTGTACTGGCTGTTTATCACTTTGATATGAAATAATAGGTTATTTATAATGCTTAATACCCAGAGGTTTCTAAGCGCGGACCCGGGGATCAAACCTGTGTTGCTCGTGTTGCTCCATGTCGTCTTGCTTCTAAGGCGAGCATGTTGCCACCGAGCTATCCTCCTGAGACTATCATCGCCTGCCCACAATAGATATCACAAGATACTTACACAACACCTGAATGTCATCATTAGCAGATTGGAACCATGTGAATTACATTGGGTTCTAATCAATAATAAGTGTACGAATGGTAATTGTCCATTACCTAATATGACTGTGTGTATTAAACCTAGCAAACGTATTTTGTTCATGTTCCTGTAATTGTTTTTGTCTCTTTCTCCTTTTTTGTTATTTAATAGATATTATTTTGTAATGTTCTTCTTATCTCCCCTTCTTCCTAAATTGGACTACTGTCTCTCACACAATGTTACCTTCTGTCTAAAGATTTACCGAATATATATGCATATCTTTTGCTCTGATGACTTAAATATTATATGTGTGTGCTATTTTGCCTTGGAAAAGCCCAGGAGGGCGAAACTGATGCCCATGTGATTGGCCTATTTTTACTAAACAAAGCACGAACAAGTGAAGAGTAGAAAGTTTGATAAAACATCTTATGTTGGCCCATGAATCTGATAAACCGATTTACCTTTACTCAATGGGCTTACCATCATGCATGTTTAAAGATTGGTAAGGCAGGCACTCTGTTGCCAGTCAAGTTTAGCTTCTCCTCCAAACGCACATTTTCATGACTCCCTCAATCTTCAGGGAGGCTTTGTTACTTTGCTTTTTCAGGCGTGTCTTCATTTCCTCTTGCAGGTGACTGGAAACAACTCCCTCCATAGCACAAATCCTCACACAGCCTCCCTGAAGATTGATGGAGTATTGAAAACGTGCGTTTGGAGGAGAAGCTAAACTTGACTTTTACCATAATTTATGCATGTTTGGGAGTGCCCGCATAAGCGTGAATTTTCTGTACACTTAACATTTGTAAAGAACTCTGTGGCTTTTCAGCTCAGTGTCTACATCCCATTAATACAAACCGAAGGGTGCCATTGTGATGCTTGCACTGTGGTATTTGCTGTGATTTTGACACCTTGACAGTCTATACTACTCATCAGCCCCACTCATAATTGTACTTTACAACAAGTCCTATGCACATGGATCATGGATGAAGCCACTTACACACTGAATTTGAACACCACCTACCACCCCCATTACTAATACCAGCAGAACTCTACATCTCTCACAACAGCTTGTAGAGCATACCCCAGTTGACCCATACTGTAAATCTCTATGGGGTCATTCTGAGCTTGACGGTAAGGGGTTAACGGCGCTGGTAAAGGTGCTGGAGCCGTAAACCCCTTAACGCCTCATTACGAGTTCTGCTTGCGGGACCCGCTAAGGATGCCTGCTTTTAGAGGCGGCCTTAGCGGGTCCCACGAGCAGCAAAGCATGCTAACAACGAGCCCGTTATTAACAGGCCCGTTTTTAGCATGCTCCCCATTCCCATTGAGCCCTATGGGGGCTCGAATGGGAATGGAGATGTACCGGGTCCCGGTTCCTTGAATGAGGAATTACTGGACCCTCCAAGGTCGGAATGTGCCCAGTAATTCCTCATTTAAGGAATCCAGACCCGGTACCCGTAATGACCCCCTATAACTGCCTTCTTGGTACAGATATCAAAAGTGTTCTTATTACAGTTCACCTAAGCACATACCAATACACAGAGCCTGGTTGCTTGTAAACTGCATAACTGTACACAACAGCACATGCATCCTGTACTGTTCCCTCTTAGTTTACTAACCAAACCAAACGCCCCATTTGTTTAGGTCCCAGAGCACCAAGGCACCATGATAGTCACAGTAGTATGCAATGTATATTCCAATAACATAACTTAACATAACTTAAAATACTGTTTTGCATATTCCTCAATGTATCTATTTCTTTGAGGTCTACTAAAAATAGAGCATGTATGTATAATACATAATTAGAGCAAAAATAGGGGAAAAGGGTTTACCTGTGTGCATCAAACAATAATGACCATGTTAAAAGTACTGCCAGGGAGTCCTAAAATCAAGCCAACACAACCATCTAAGAACAACACAAATCCACGAGTATGCATGTTTATTGTGTTTATTGAGAACTATTTTACCCCAAAGATTTACAACCCACCCATGTTTTACTTTTTGATAGATGTGTCAACACATGTGTGTTGATTGTTGGGATATAGACTATTCTCTGACAGAGCAGGGGCTCAATAAATTCAGGTGATCTGAAAGCTCTTTTTTTAATTTTTTATTTACGAGTTTATAATCACTGAAGGGATTTTTACAAGATAGACGTAAAATCTCCAAACTTTCTAAAGTGTTACTAAATGAAGTGTAGAAAGTATGCAAAAGGAAAAAGAAAATCAGTAGTTTCAGCACGCTACTCTTAAGCGAAGAAAGAACAAAACAAACCGAGCAAAAGCAGAGCAGAGCAGAACAAATGAAACCACCCCTCCGTACAAGCTTGTGCCAATTTTATCAGTTCTGCAAAGTCTCCGGTGCTTTGTTTTCAAAGATTAAATCCAGGATTCTGGTGGCTGCTATCGTCCACAAAGGTCTGAGACCCCCTATTAAGTTGTCCCACCAGAGAGCTTTGTCAGTCAAGTATGTTTTCTCTAAGTGATAAAGTAAATAAGGAGTTCTATATGGGGATGTTCCTGGACATAATAGGATAAGGTGTCATAGTGTTTCAATAGTTCGAGTGTCTTTACAGAAGCGGCAGGTGTTGGTCGCAGAGAGGTCTCTTATATGCAGGATCTCATTTGTAGGCAACAAATTCAGCCTAGCGCGAAGAAGAGTAGATCGGGTTTTTCTGCTCGGATGCCTTATAAGAAAAGGTAGAACTTCGTTTAGTTTTCTATGTTATGGGGCAGATGTCTGGTCAATTTGTGCGCAGATGCCTTCTCCAACGTATTTATCCAGTCCATTTCATCTAAGCGTGTTTTGGTTTTTGTCGGATTGCCTAGTAGTTCTTCCGTGGAGCTGCCACAGGTTTCCAGCTATAGTTTGCAAGTTGCCTCCCAGTTGATCAACAGTTTGCTTTTACCTGAATTCATCTCTACTTGTACCATAGAGCAAATTGTCGGAGAGGAAGGGTCCTTGATCTTCCGGTAAAGCATAATCGAAGTTCTCATTACTATTGACTCCAAAGACGAGAGTGAAAGTTCCCGTCTAATCAGGACTAACGGACTAACGGTGTGGAAGTAGGTAGATTCAGGACTGAACGCCAAAAAAAACTCTCCAGTCTGGGCCACAGGGCGTTAGGGAGAGATGGCATGGCGTCTGTTCCATAGGTGATTGTTGGGACAACTTTACCCCGATAGAATTTAAGTAGGGGCACCAGAGAGAAACAGCCATATTTTCTGTCCAAAACTTTAGCCTGTGAGATAAGGTTTTTCAGTTTTGAGAAAAGGTGTAGTTGCATTGTTGAGTCTTTAGATGTAGAATCGATCAGCACCCCGAGATATTTAAATTCTGACACCTGTTCAACTTTTTTCCCAGCCAAAAACCATGAGTTGTTGCATTTTTTTTTAATACTTTTTTCAAAGACCATAATCTTCATTTTTTGCTTGTTCACTTCTAGGTCGTTGGCTTCCATATATTCAGTTAGTGAGGCCAGCTGGCGTTGTAGGCCAATTGGGGTCTGATCAAGTTGTATAACATCATCCGCATACAAGAGTCTTGGAATTTTCATGTTACCCATTTCTGGGGGGAAAGTTTGTGTCAAGATGTTAGTTTCTTTGTAGTCCCCAAAGTATGACAGAAATAGGGCCGGGACAAGATGGCAGCCCTGTTTAACCCATCGGGTAGTTGGTATGACTGCTGAAAGTAGGCCACGTGAATTCAGTCAGACCTGGACGGTGGTAGAGGCGTGTAGGGCTTTCCCGGGTTCAAAATCTCCGGTGGACATTCCCAGTTGCTTAATTTTCCACAGAGTTTTCTTCTATTAACTAAATTAAAAGCCTGGGTATAATTTCGGATTTGCTTCCAGGACTTTCGATTTTAGTATGCTCAGTATGAAGATGTTGATACTGGTTCCTACTCCCTTTTTAAACCCGGATTGCAGAGGGTCGTTACAGGGTGAGTTTTTTGCCCATGAGTTGAAATGTTCCAGAAGTAAGGGGGCCTCATTAGGACCCAGGCGGTAAGGGGTTTACGGCGGCGTAAACAGCGCCGACTCTTACCGCCTGATTCTGAGGTCCCTTAGCGCCATGGAGGATTTAACACCTGCTTTTAGCAGGTGTTAAAATCCATGGCGCTAAGGGACCTTGTTGTTAATTACGCCACCGTAATTTACGGTGGCGTAATTAACGCCTTCCCCACTCCCATTATGCCCTATGGGGCAAAAATGGGAATGGGGAAGGGTAAATGGGGATTGGGGACTTACCGCCCCGCCAACCTCGGAATGGGGCGGTAAGTCCGCCAACCACCATGGCGTAAACTTAGTTTACGCCATGGTGGTAAAGGTACGACCCAGGCGGTAACTTACCGCCTGGGTCGTAATGAGGCCCAGGATCTGTAAACCTTCTCTATGACATCAAATAGAGCCACCGGACGGAAATTCCTTGGGTCATTTTTTCTTCCTTTTTTAAATATAGGAATAATCACCGCCGAGGTCCAACAAGTGGGCGGGATTCTGCTGTAAGTTGAATATTTTTGAAAGATCAAGCTCAGCTTCTGGCGCAGATTTTAAGTTTGCGTTAGAGAGGCCATCAGGCCCTGGAGCCCTTGAATTCTTCAGCTTGGTTATTGTGCGTAATATGTCTGATTTGTCATGGAGGTTGACCCAAGGTTCAGATGCCGGTGGTAGGGTAGCTGAAGAAAGCACATCTGGGGAGCGAAATAGTGTTGAGTAAAAATGAATCCATGTTGCCTCCGGAATACTGTTTGACATCATTGAGTGTGCGGCTTTGGCCCGTGGGTTGATCAGTTTCCAGAACTCTCTAGAATTGCTGTTCTTGATTTGCTCTAGTATGGCCTCGGAATCTTTTTATAAAGTGCTAGGCGATGTGATCGTAGCCAGTTTTTGTAAGATCTTGTTGCCTCAATTGCATAGATTCTATTGGCAGCCGCGTTGTGTCGTGCAGCAATTCTTTTAGCTCTACGGAGCACCAGGGCATCGAAATTGTGAATATGACACGGAGGCTCCAAATTAGGATAATGTGCGCATTTCATTGACGATCTATAGAGTTCCAAAAGTGGTCTATAGTCTATCTCAAGGTGGTTCACACTACTTCCATAAGATACTGTGATATCTCAAATGTTTGCCCAGGTGACCCTTACCCGGTTTCCTTTACCTTCTGGTCCGATTGCTCCCAAATAATTGGAAGTTGGTGGTTTTATTGATGTCCATATAATAGCCAGAAGATTGTGGTCACTTTGGGTTGACTGTTGGACACTGAATTCAATCAGCCGAGCAAGGAGAAAATGCGAAGCAAAGATGTAGTCAATAGTTGAGTAGGCCAGACCACGCTTCCATGTTAGTAAATTAATAGAATCAGGTTGCACAGTTGCTGTGTTGAAAAGTTGTCTTGAAGTCATTCATTTGAGCCAGTCCATTCCTCGTTGACAGGGTTTGTACTGTAAGGGCTCTGCAGTTTCAGAGAGAACCATGGGGCATTTGATGTTAAGATCTCCACAAATAATTACCTCGCAAGCTCCTTGCTCTAAGTATACAGAGTCCAATGTAGTTGTTACTAGTTCGAACAGTAGGGCCCTTTGAATTGCCTTAGGGTTCCAATAAATGGACATAACCAGCAGATATGTGTGCATGAAAAACTCTCCGCCAACCTCTTTATGAAGCCAGGAGATGAGTACCGCCAGGACGAATGGAGACTTCAAGATGATCTTAACTATTTCTAAGCCGATTCCCATCCGGACTGCGATAATCAATCCTGAAGAGGGCCTGCCTTTGTCCCCCGTCAATGCCTCTGAGAAAGCAATCCCAAATCCGTTTAACATTGGTTTAGTTTTTAGCCACAGCTCTTGTAGGCACAAAATGTCATATCCCCATAAATTGATGCCGCTGGGGGATGTTAAATGGAGGAACCCTCTTGTGTTCCAGCTAGCCAAAGAAAGTAGCTAGGGATCTTCAAACGTGGTGGCATGTAATGGTGGCTATTTGTGTAGACAAGTTGAAAGGGCTTTCGGTAGCCACAACCATGTTTGAGATTTAAGGTCTATTCTGCCGGAAGTCGCCTTGTGTTCCTTCCCTAGTGCTCTGTTAGATTTTGCGAGGTTTGTTGGGTGAGGTGTTGGATCTTTCCTGTGAGGCGATGACTGAGCAGTGTCAGACCTGTGGACTGGTGAGGAGACTGAATATGGCTCTTCTCTTGGTCTGGAATCAAGCTTTTGTGAGGCTGTTTGAATGGACTCCGTATCCCAATCCTTCAAGACAGCGCACTCATTTCTATTTAATTTGAGCCGTGTTAGTTCAAATCCTTGTTTATGGAATATGTCCGTTGCCTTTGTCAGCTTTGTGACCACTTTATCCGAGTAGAGAAAACAATAGGCCTTTTGCCCCTCGTGGGAAGGTTCTACCACTTTGAAGTCCTCTGATTTAATTTCTCTTAAAGCCGAAATACTGTGGATCAGGCTCATCACAGTGTGTCTGTTTAGTACTGAATATTTTTGGTTGCCTGTGCATTGCCGAATTTTAGAGGAAGGACTCAGCCTCTGCTTATGTTGGTCTTGGTTCAGAGTCTTCTGATGTTGGGAGTTATAAGAAGATCTCGCCTGTGGGTTATTGTCCTGATAACGATGTTTGTGCTGAGACTGAATGTTGTTGCCAGCCTTGTCCAAGAGTTCTGTTTGTCTTTGAGTATGGACTCTCGAAGTGTATTTGTCGGTGGCCGTCGAACTGGTGAATCTGGTAGAAGGTCATTTTGGGTATGGTCTTCGTTAAGCATGGTGGGACGAGACCCTTTGTTATTCCGTAAATCTTTAAAGCGATCGCTCAATGAGGCGAAGCTTGGAAAGTCTCTAGTGACAGTTTGAAGGAGGGGCGTCTCACTAGGTGAATGGAGAGTCACCCCTTCAGGCTGACTTGCAGCACTGGCATCCAGATGTTGACTTAGGTCCATCAATTAAGAATGTCATTTATCGATTTTGGAGAATGGGGAATGGATTCTGGTCATTTCTGGTGCCTTAAGGAGTCTTTTGGGTCTGTGTCTTTCACCCCAGGTGTTTGTTTTTTTTGTTGTAAGATACCCTGAGATCGTTGTTCGGGTTTCTGTATCAGTGATGTTGGCTTAAACATAGGGGCCGTTTTAAGGCACACTTGTGAAGAGGAGGCTTGGTTGTTGCTTCCCGTGTTCGAGCTAATGTCGGTGGTCACCACCAGAGTCTTTGGTATAACTTTTTTTTCCCTGGGGAGGCCTTACTCCTTTGTTTTGTTTATGCAAGGGCATATCGTCCAAGCACATCACATCATTATCCCTGGACTTATTAGACGGTGAATGAAGTCTGGTTAGCGATGAGCTGGTATGGCCTGCAGAGCGATAAGAGACAGATTTTGGTCTTGTTCCACAATCCGAGTGAATGGCCTCTGGCCAAAATGTGTTGTGTGATTCTGTTTGTGAGCTTGAGGCCACCTTTGTCCCTTGGTTGTTGGTTTTTCTGGAGTCAGTGGAGATCTCAGAGAAGTCAGGTCGGCACATGTGGAGCATAGTGCCTGGATAATTTCTCCGTCTCTCCAGGGCATTAATGTAGCCTTCCAGATGAGCTTTGAGTTCATCATCGCAAAAATGGATGTTTGATCTTTTAAAGAGTCGTTGATCGTCTCATATAGCTTGCAAAAAGGTGCCAATGCAATAGTCACAGCAGAAATGATAGACATAATGTCCGTTTTCTTGGATGGGGTGTCTCTTGGATTGTTGTAGGATGTGTCACTTAGTCTTCTATTAGCCGAGAGTCTTGGTGGTGATGTTGGCGGCCACCTCTGAGGAATTTGTTGAGTTTTGTGCTGGGGGGCAGCCGTCAAAGGGAATGATCCCTCATGAGCTTCCTGATCATGCTCCTTCCTTTGATCTGGCCCTTGAGAGAGATTAGAAGCATGGACCACCAGGCCAGTGGGAATGTTGTCCGTATTCCTCTAGTCACAACTTTGGGGCAATAAAGTTGTGATGCCCTGGGGACCAACATTATTTTTGTGCAATGGCCCTGTCGTGATTGCTAGCAGGCCTATAAGGTCAATCTGAGGTCGAAATATCGGGCTTCCTGATGGGTATCGGCTGGGTTGATAAATCAGAAGAGATGACGAATCCTCAAGAGAGGGCTCTTTTTGTAATGTCAAATTTGGCGATGGAGAAGCTAGCCCGAGCAGGCCTCCCTGTGTCTCAGCGATAGTTGGTGGACCCACTGGCGAGAAGATGGAAGCTTCTTTTCTTTGTTCTTTTGGCTGTTGTGGAGAGACTTGGGCCAGGCTGCTGGGGACGCTCATATGATGGACTGTTGAGGAAGTAAGCAAGGGTTCAAGAAGAACTTCTAATAAGTCTGCATCTGAATTTTCGCCTAGGCCATTTTTTTTTTTTGCTTGTCTTTGGAACAAAGTTTTCAAAGAATTTTCCAGGCGCATACTTGCACAGGGGTTTGTCATAGTGCCGATTCTGTTAGGCTTTTTTGTGGTTGATCTCATATTGGTCGTAGGGAGTTCGAATTTTTTAGTAATCAAACGGAAGGGGATGCCGCGCAAGTGGCGAGTCTGCAGGCCTTGCCTGGCACCTTCTTTCGTTTCTTCGGTCTTCCGTCCTTCACTCGAATTATTCAGAGGTTGTAGAGTTTCTGAGGAGGTGGATATAGGTTCAAAAATGTCTGGAGTGGGGCTAAGGGGACGAACTGCATCCTTGGGTTCCTCCTCGGGGACCTGATCTTCACTCGAGCCAATGTGAACAGTTGCTGCAGATGTAATTGCCTGTATAGTGTGGATCTGTGCACTTGTAGTAGCAATTGCCGTTGCACTGACTTCGGCGGCCGACAGGTGGCGCTGTGAGGCGGCTGTGCTTATTGCCAGAGAGTTTAAGCACCTGGCTGCCCCGGAGTCGCTGGTTTGGCTGTCGGAGGTCTGTTGGCTGGGAGCTTCACTGCAGAGCTGCTCCTCTGGCAGCCTGCGCCTGTCCAGGTTCGCTGCTTCAGAGCCCGCATTGCCAGCCCACTGCCCCCCTCGGCTTCCGACATGGGTGGCCCCCCTCCTTCGAGGGACGGTTCCTCCGTGTCTTCCACGGGCAGGGGCAGAGGCAAAGGCGCCGCGACTCCACTGATTCCTGGATGTCTGACAGCTTTCAACATTGTTCCAGTGGGCCCCGCCGTCTGGTCCATGGTGGCGGCAACCTCCACTGGCAAAATGATTCCGGACATGGGCTCAAACCAGCCCGTAGGTAATTGTTTTTGGTTTTGTTTTTGATTAAACAGTATGTGGCTGCACTGATATTTTAGCCACTCTTTAAGATGGCAGGTTTTGCAGCATTCCTTCCGGCCGCTTTAGGGAGCCTGCAATGGCTAAGTTGCCAGGTTGGAGTGTCGAAGAGTGGAGAGTGTTACTGTGCATGAGATTGAGGAGGCGCTGTCTGAACGGCACTCCGCAACCTGCGAGGCTCCTCCTCACAACCAGATGTGTTAAAGCGGGAGTCCAGAGATTCGCCACCATCCTCCTCAGCCGCCATCGGACTGCCTCAGACTGCCCACTCTCACACCGCTCCGCTCTGCTCCTGACTGGAGTCTTTGTAGAAAGGGCGCCAAAACTGTAGTGGACACAGAGGAAAGACTGTAGGACTGCCTCAGACTGCCCACTCTCACACCACTCCGCTCTGCTTCGCTCCTGACTGGAGTCTTTGTAGAAAGGGTACCAAAACTGTAGTGGACACAGAGGAAAGACTGTAGGACTGCCTCATTCTGCCCACTTTCACACCACTACGCTCCGCTTCGCTCCTGACTGGAGTCTTTGTAGAAAGGGCGCCAAAACTGTAGTGGACACAGAGGAAAGACTGTAGGAGGGCCTCAGACTGCCCACTCTCACACCACTCTTTTTTTAAATCTATGTAATCCTGTTGTCAAATAATTAAAAACAACACATACATTATACAATTACAAAACAGTTATAAATAGTATCATATACTACATCAAATAAAATGCTGGAGATAGAGGTAAATGTATAGGCACTGTATGTTATCAATTTGAAACCATTACTATAGGTCTGTTCATAACAATAGGAATTGGACTTTGACTTGGTTTCTTTTTAACCCTCTAGTTTTCTATAGTCTTCTTGTATTAATACAGAAGATGTACTGTCAATCTTCTTTATTAATACTAGAAGACTATAGAAAACGAGTGTAACTGTTTTATAATTGTATAACTTATGTGTTGTTTTTAATTATTTTGATAAAAAGATTAAATAGATTTTAGAAACAAAACTTTCAGATCACCTGAATTTCTTGAGCCCTGCTCTGTCAGAGAGTAGTCTCTATCACAACAATAAACCGTGTATGTACCCCACCCCGGAAAAAGATAGAGACGGCACTTTGTTATTTGTATGATTAGTGCAACTGGGATTCCTTCTCGATTATCACAATACATTTGTGTACACATATGTTCTATTTCTGATGGACCCAAGCCGTTTCATCAGGGGTGGTTCAACCACCTGTGTAAGAGCCGATTTGTCATTGTGTGCCACTCAATGAGGAAATGGAAGTAGATCGGAAAAGGCCAAAAGTTGTGTTTGGTGGAGTCCAGAGTAGTTGGATTATTTGAGATGGAAAGATGAAAAAAGGGATGCTTTTACACAAAATAGGTTCAACTTTAAGGCAGGCAGACTTGCATTTTGAGAAAGTGAATAATAAAACAAGAACAAAAAAGTTAAAACAAAATAAATAAATGTGACCAAAACACACACCAAAAATAATCGTGTCTATTTCAGCATGCACACATATGCAAACACACACATCTACACACATATTATAATTCTCTCCGTGCCCTATACTCTACTTCTATAATCAATGGGTTCTATCTTGTGTCGTGACACCACAGCGGGGTTCCCTGAATGGGCTTGGTGGGGGGTGCATACAGGTTGTTGGTGATCCTGCAACGGGCTGCAGAGGAAGGCAGCCATATGGAAACAGGGCGGAAGTGGTGGAGGTGTCTGTGTGAACTGACTTTGTTCTCTTCTTGCTATCATCAGGGGCATTCTATAGATCTGTTAACATTTTCCACAATTCGAGTATACTCTACCTGCTCTTTAAATGTGTTCCTTTCGATTTTGATTCCAAATACATACACAAGTTTTCAAGGACCACTTTATTGTCCCTGCCCTCCTCGTGTCAAGTTTTAAACATCCTTCCTTCAGACCCCTGAACCCACTCTTGATGGTACTTCATGATTTTCTCCCTGTACCATGGCAGCACCTAACATATATGTTCCTTACAGAGCAATCCTACTCCTCTCAAATCCAACCTTATTTATAACATTGGTCCAACAGCGTCTTACTCCACAACCTCCCAATGCTTAAAAAAAACACCCACAATTCAAACCTCACCCCCACATAAAACATTTCTACTCATGCACTCACCACAACACCACCACTATTAGGAAAACTCTTAGAGAAGTTGTTCATCCCCCAACTGACCCACCAAACTGAATCTGTTGGCTGTCTCCATGACCAGAAGTCTTGCTTCCGGGCCTCTAGAGCCATGGAAACTGTTCTGCTGAACCTCTGTGAAGGCATGCTCTCAAATCCTGACTTCAAATTTCCTTCTCTTCTAATACTCCTTGATTTGTCCTCTGCCTTTGACACAGTCAATCATGACACCCTCATAAAATGACGCCATGCTATCCTTGGTATCACAGACCTGGCACTCGACTGGTGACCCCCTTCCTCCCAGGTGCAATTGGGCCTTTCCTCTCCTCCATCACACTCTCCACCAGCAGTGTCCCCCAGGGTTTTATCCTTTTGTCGTGGCTCTTAAACATCTACCTTACCCTTCTGGCACACTGAATTTCCTCCTTCTCTCCTCATTTTCAGGGTTATGCTGATGACACTCAGCTCTCCATCAAGCTTCCCCCCACTACTTTCTCTCTCATTCCTGACTATCTGATTGCTATTCAGGCATGGTGCATGGCTAATGATCTCTGCCTTAATGCCAGTAAGACTAAGATCCTTCTCATTGAGACCCCTGATCCCTGTTTCCCTCCCTCTCTTGGCCGCTCTCCTTGGGTACCCACACACCACCATCCTCTGAGGCTACTGAGGTGAAAGACCTTGGTGTCATCTTTGACTCCTCCCTCTCTTTCTCTCCTCGCATTACGGACTTTGCCAAGAAGGCTCACTTTCAACTTCACCTCTTCATGGGCATTCTCCCCTTCCTTTCCTTCCTCCAGAATCTCCAGACCTCTGATTCTCTCTAGGCTGGACTACTACAACAGCCTCTTCCTAAATCTAACTCTCTCCTCTCTTCGCCCCCTTCAACTAATCCAGAATAGGACTGAGTGTCTTATCCTTGGCCTTAAGCCCATGGACCACATCTCTCCAGCTGTAAAATCACTGCACTGGCTCCCAGAGGCTGTAAGGATCAAATACAAGACCCTCCACATCATCCACAAGGCTGTATGGGGCCTTGGACACCACTACATCCAAGCCTCTCTCCCTAAATACCTCCCTGCTAGAGCCGGCTGGTACTCTTTGCAGATCAGACTTTTTTTCAATCAGAAAGTGGTGTCTCCCTCTGAAATGGCCTCCCTGTCCCTCTCAGACTTGATCCGGACCTCCTTAAGTTCCAGAAGCTTCTCAAGACCCTTCTCCTCTCTACTTCCTTCCCTCTTGCCCTGCCTTGCTAATGCCCCCTTCTGCCACTGTGACTGGCACCCTGGTCTGTTATGAGTCTCACATGGCACGAGGGCCTCCTTGACCAGTCTATACTAGCACCCCTCCAACACTCCAGCACTGCCCTCTGGGTTGCTTTCCCTAACTAGCCTTGTGGGTTGGGTGGGCCTACCCATATTGGTCGATGCCACATCCTCGCACTTAGAGGGGGGTCCTCCTCTGGCCCTTGTCCGGTACCCCCTGGACTTGCCCCCCCCTGGGCTTTCCCCCTAGCACTTGCCTAGCCCTTGGGCCCTTCTTCCCTCTTCCTACCCCCCTCCGCTCCCCACTTTGTGCACTTCTTATTACTGCACTTGCACAACCCGAATGTCACAAGGCCTAGTATTACCATAATTGTTGTTAATCTCCCATGTTTCCCCTCCCTATTTTGCCTTGTGGCACCTGCAAACACCGTTTGCTTTATAGTGGCCCTTATAAATAATCAGCAAAATAAATAAATGCATGCAAATGGACAACCACCGCCCCAAACTACCTCACTCATATATACATAATTATTGACACAATTTCCAATATAAAAACCACAATGGTGTGGACCCTTCCTCTCTCTCCTTTCTTTCGAGCCAAGAGAACACATCCCTCCTCACACCCCTTTCACTCTAAGGGGGATTCCTGGTCCTCTATATACAGGACCATCACCTCAATAACAGCAATGTCTGTCCTCAAATAAGAAGAGATATCCCACTTCAATGCTTCTCCTTTACCACTATTACACAACTATGATGTCATCTCTCACTGTGGAGGGGGAGATTCACCTTCCAACTACTCAAAAATGTATATAATGTCACTGCAAGGACTTTCCACTTCTTCAAGGAGATTCTCCTTCCCTTTCTACACACTTTTATACACATCCAAACTAAAACGGTCACCTTCCCCCCTTTGTTTTTCCAGCATCAATGCACTCATGTTCTGAACATTCTTCCAAGCTCCTCCGATGCGGTGTCCCCCTCCAATTGTCTGCACAGCTGAGTGCAAAGTCCTGCTTCAAGTACCAGGCAGGCTTTTTGGAAACACAGCACCTGCAGACATCCTCAGAGTGTAAACATGGACTGGTCATTGCAGAGGGGCGCCACAACCCAGGATGCCCAGCGGGGAAGCCCCAGCCTCATGGAGGATCTGGAATCACGTTGGGGTCTCTAAATCTGTAAGGCAGGCCCAAAAAACAATTGATAAAAACCACTTCAAGGGAATCAATAAGAAATGCACTGTATGCAAGAAGAGCAAAGTTTTATTATATGCAAATATGGCCTGAAGTGTCAGTCCGATAAAACTGAGAAATGAAAACACTCTCAACACGCCCATGTTGAGTTACATCTTTTATACCAGAAAACCACAAAGCAAAACATATCAGGTACAACATAATCCCATGTTCCCCATTGGCTAAAAACTATTTAGAAATCTTAACACCCCTGATAGTTCATTACCCCGTTGGTCATGAATATCTAAATACAACCCCTTACAATATGACTGTTATGTATTTGTATTTTTATTTGCATTTATTTTTTTTGTATAGCGCAAGCCAGGCCCAAGGGCAATCGGGCGCATATCTTAGTGAAGCAATTATAGTATATTTACACCAGCAGTACATTACATATCATCATAGTTGTCCCGTCACCTTGCATCAAGTAAGCAGTAGACGTTACAAATCAGGCATCGATCATCAGTGCAAGTAGGGTCCCAGGTGGCCCATTCAATAAAGAGGAGCAGTTGTTAGTAGGATGTAACTAACCAAGGCTTAGCTTTGTGTTTGAATTGGTTGAATGAGGGTAGGGTTCTGATCAGGAGTGGTACGGTGTTAAAGAGCTTGGCTGCCAAGACAGGGAAGCTGGCGCCTCCAGCAGATTGAAGCTTAAATCTAGGAATCGCTAGACCTTGGTTTTGTGCAGATCTGAGTGCACGTGCTGGTGTGTAATGAGTGAAGCGCGAGGCTAGGTTTGAGGGAGCCTGGTGGTTGACGCATTTGTGGGTGAGGGCCAGTGCTTTCAGGGAGATCCTTTGGATGACTGAGAGCCAGTTGAGGTTCTTCCTAGTTTCCGAGATGTGGGCAGATCGGGGGATGTTGAGGGCTGCTCTAATGGCATTATTTTGGGTCGTCTGGAGTTTATTAAGATTACCCTGGTTGGTACCCTGGTACAATGCATTGCAGTAGTCCAGTTTGGACATGACCAAGGTCCTAGCCAAGGTGATGCAGTTCTGGGCCGTGAGGAAAGGGCGGCAGGCTGAGATCAATTTGCAGGTGTAAGCAGACGCGGAGGCCACTGCATTGGTTTGTCTAGTGAGTGTCAGGGAGGAGTCCAAGTATATACCCAGAGTTTTGGTCTCTTTGGATACTTTAATCAGATTGCCATCAATGTTGAAGGAACCGAACAGGTGACTTAGTTTGTTAAGTCTCTGTTGTGAGCCTAAAATGAGAAGCTCAGTCTTGTCATCGTTGAGGCACAGTTCATGCTGGGCCATCCAAGCCTGTATGACAAGGTAAATGTCATTAAGGGCTTTGGAATCTGCAATGTAGTCACCAGTGATGGGTATGAGTATCTGGGTGTCATCAGCGTAGTTAGTGTACGTGACACCAAAATAGTCAAGCACATCAAATAAAGGTTTGGTGAAGACATTGTAGAGAGTTGGGGAGACACAGGAGCCCTGCGGTACTCCGCACGGGACAGGTGTGGGATCGGCCGATGCGGTAGGAGAGAAAACTCTCATGTGCCTATTGTCAAGGAATGACCTGATCCAATTGGATGCATTGTCAGAGAAGTGGGCCGCTGACTTCAGATGCTTGCATATTATTTGGTGATTGACCAAATCAAAGGCAGCTGATAGATCCAGTAGTAGTAGAAGGGCCAATTTACCGTTGTCTTTAAGGTCATCAATTTGAGTTTTGAGATCAAGTAAAGCTGTTTCAGTCACGTACTTAGGTCTGAAGCCAGATTGTCTTGAGCCGCAGATGTTATTGGTTTCTAAGTAGTTCTGAATCTGCAAGTAAGCTGCTGTCGAGTATTTTAAGAAGGAACAGTACGGTAGTAATGGGTCTATAGTTGGTTGGTATTTCAGGGTCTAGTGTCGTTTTTTTTAGGAGGGGGATAACCCACGCGTCCTTTAAGTTGTTAGGAACCATGCCTGATAGGAATGAGGAGTTAATGAAGGCAGTTATAAAGGAAGCAAGGTCATGTGCTGCTTCCTTGATGATGGGAGCTGGGCATGAGTCACCTTGGCAATTAGAGGGTTTAAGATTGCGAATGATGTTTTCGACCTCAAGGGTGGTGAGTGGGGCGAAACTAAAAGGGGTGTGGGTAAATGAGGCCGTCAGAGTCTGGGGAGGTTTGGTGGGGGGGGCTTAGTGAGTAGGGTATTTTGTTTGGCGTTGATTTTAGATTGCAAAGTGGTAATTTTGGTAAGGAGGGCATTTTGGATGTTATTGCACCATTTACTGTGTTTGGTGCAGGTGTCAGGCGCAGGGGATGGTGATTCCAGTTCTTTAAGGATTTTAAATAATTCCTTAGTGTTGGATTCCACTTGAACGATGCGTTGGTTATAGGTCCCCTTTTTGGCTTGTAGAATTGCTTCTTTGTAGTTATGGGTAGTAATGATGAGGCGATCTTTGTTAGGGTCACAAGGGTGACTCTTCCAGAGTGATTCAGCCTTACGTTTTTCTTTACGTAGAATTCTTAGCTGCGGTGTGAACCAGGAGTCAGGTGGGCCTGTTGCTTGGCTTTCCGTAGTTTAAGTGGAGCTATATTGTCAATGGCTTTAAGCAGTGTTTGATTGAATATGTCTACTAGAACTGTAGGGTCGTTGTGTTGGGACACGCATTCGTTCAGGATGGGAAGGATGTAGTACGAAATCTCATAAATGACGTGGGTAATTTCAAGTAGTTTATTTATATCAGGAGGTCCCCAGGTGGGTGCATCCTCCACAGATCACACATCGCCTCTGTATGATTCTAAATCACAGGATTCCAGAATCATGCAGTGCGTCATCCTACTAATAGAAGCATAACAGAAGCATACATTATAACATCTCCCCCTCCACCTTTTTCACAAAACAAACAAAGGAAAATTATGGAAGAAAAGGAGAAAAAGAAGCAGAGAGAAACACAAGTAATTAAGTAGGCACTAGAAAAACCTTTGATAAAAACATTCAGAGTATGAAATGAAAACAGAAAAAACAGCAATCCATATAGACCAATTCAATTGTTTTGTTACACTAAACTACTCTTGAAACACATTACAAGAAAAAAAAGGATATGGCCAGATCGTAGGAAAATTCCAGAAGATCGTAGGAAAACTTCAGAGTCTTGTTGCACAAGTGCCATTAACATGACCGCATCCAGATGTTTCAATCATAGACATAGTACTTCTTGAAATTATGCATGATCCTCCTATTTTTAGATGATGTAACATTTTCACCAACCATGTCCTTGGGAGCTCTTGAAACTCTCATACCCTCTCCTTCCTGGGAACCTCTTGTACTACCTTGTCCTCCAATAATTCACTTCCTTTTGCTAATATAATATCATCACAAGACCATTTCTTTCCATCCTCCAATATCACGGATTTCTTTGAACAATCGATTACCTTTTGTGGGGCTCTATATCTAGATTCACCTTTTAACACTTTTCTTGGTTCTTTTACCCAGATTCAATCTCCTCTCTCAATAGCACTTTCTGTCACATGCTTCCTGCTGTCGTAGTATCTTTTATATTCATCTTGTCTCTTCCTTACCCTCCTGACAATTTCATCCATGTTGATTTCCTTGTTCCTTCTGGGGCCAAGCCAAGCAGTCTGTTGGTAGCCATCCTACCTCTCATGAGAGTAAATGGTTGCTCTGCAGTGACAGAATGTGTGGTAACCCTGTATGTATTCAGTGCTTCTTTCAATGTCTCCTTCCAAGGTAAATTATTGGCTATCGCGAATTGAATGGTTCCCTTGATGAAACCATTAATTCTCTATATATATCTTCTGAGGTTCCAATGTTTCAAACTGTCCTGTTATGTCAATTACCAATTTAGTCCACACAGATTCAGGGATTTCCACTGGTTGGAGAGGTGTGGTTTGTATACATTGCCATTTGTCACTTACAGCACATGCAGTGCAATCCTTCACTTAAACTTCTATTTGATTCCACATATTTGGCCACCAGTACGCTTCCCTAACTCTTCTCTTCGTTAAACTCCTCCCCACGTGACCTTCATAAGTGATCTGCATTATTCTCTCTCTCAGAGACGTGGGAGGAATTACCCGGTCTCCTCCATAAATGCACTTGTCATCAATGGAGATCTCATCCTTTATCTTCTCCCAGAACTTGTTCATATCAATTTTCTTCCAGTTGCTCCTGTTGGCCTTCCTCAGGTATTCTTGTTCAACATCATCACTTGTCGCCTGGTTCCATTCTTCCTTCGAGAAACTCGGATGTATGTGAGCTACGATGCATTCAGCGTCTTGCTCTCCTATTGTTTTGTCATCTCCTGTATCACCATATTCAAAGTCCCAAGGGAGTCAAGAAAAACAGTCTGCAACAAGATTGGCTTTCCCAGGGATGTACTTGACCTTTATATTATACGGTATGATGTCCAAAGTCCACCTCCTTATTCTCCGAGAAGTTAAATGCAGGTTTTTAGAGTTCAACAGGAACACCCCAAATAAGTCCCTTAAAATGTTCAAGAATCCACTTAACTCCCAGCGCTTCCCTTTCGCTGGTGGAGTAGTTTCTTTCTGCGCCCTGAAGAACCCTAGGTGCAAAAGCAATAGGGACCACTCTGCCTTCCTGTAGTTGTTCGAGAACATTGCCTAATCCGATGTTGCTGGCATCAACAGATATCATAGTCTTAAACTTACAATCGAACATTCTGAGGGTTGGAGCCCTATTCACCAATTCTTTTATGTGATAAAATTCTTCCTTGCAATTATCTGACCATGTAAACTTTGCACCCTTGCTCATCCCTTCCATCATGTACCTTGTTCTATCCGAATAGTGGTGAATGAATTTTGAGTAATACTCTGCTAACCCTAGGAAACTCTGGAGTTGATCTTTATTGACGGGCTCCGGAATTTGCAAAATTGTGCCTACCAGGATTTTCTTTGGCTTAATCCCTTCAGCGTTGATACAATGTCATAGATATGTTACCTCTCTCTTTTTGATTTTGCATTTATCGATTTTGAGCATGAGCCCTTTCTCCTGGATGACCTGCAGTACCCCTAGTAACTTTGCATTGTGCTTGTCTTCCGCCATTGCAGAAACAAGTATGTCATCCTGGAAAAAATACACACCATGTAGGCCGTTGAACAATTGATGCATTACACTCTGAAAAACAGCCGCCACTGATGCTAAGCTAAAAGGCATCCGTTTATATCTGAATGCCCCTATGGGAGTGATGAAAGATGTAAGGTGTCTCGACTCTTCATCCAACACAACCTGATGATAGGCTGACGATAGATCCAATGTCATAAAGAACTTTGCTGGTTTCATTGTGGGGAACATTTTGCTTATATTAGTTAATGGATGGTGATCTACCCGTATGTTTGCATTCAGGTCTCTTAAGTCTACACACATCCTGATTGATCCATCTAGTTTTTGCACAATGACAATTTGGGAGAGCCATTCTAAGCTCTCTGTCGGCTCGATAATATCTTGCTCACATAGCCTCACTAGTTATTTTTGTAGGGCCTCCTTTGTGCCAATAGGGATGTTTCTCACTCTATGATCTATCGGTTTAGCACCTCTCTTCAGTACAATCTGATGTTTAAAGAATTTTAGAGTGCCAATGGTTTCATTAAAAACTCTCGGGAAACTCTTTGCTAAATTCTCACTTGTCTTGCAACTGTCCTCAGTGATACTCAGTATGAAAATACTTTCTCCTGAGTGTATCTTGATTTGCAATGATGCCTTCTCCCACCACCCAATGATAGGGAACCCATTTTCAACCACAAACAACTTTCAGCAAGTGTTCCTTCCTCTGAAGCTCAAATGTACCCAAATGTAACCAATAGCCATCTTCCCATAACAGGTCGCTCTTGCCCTTGTCAGTTGTCAGTTGTAACTCTTCCATTTTTCCTCTTGGATCCTTTACAAATGTCTCTGTGTCCACCATGGTGAATGGAGAACCCGTGTCCACCATAACTTGTAAAGATACTCCATTTATCAACATAGGTACCCACGGACCCATGCATTTTTCGGACGGTGTGAACGCCAGAATTTGCACTTCATTGAGCTCATCAGTGACAGAGAGTAGGCTTTTCGGATTGTCGATTCCTTCCAATGCCCTTATGCTCGTCATGTTGACTCTGGCGGTACAACTTCCCCCTCTCTGTGCCCCAGCCATGGTATATGGGGTAGGTCTGCCTCTTCCTCTGGAACTTCTGCATACTTTGCCAAAATGACCAACATATCCATATTTATAGCATTCTGCTGAGAACGCTGGGCATTCCCTTTCAACATTGGCATGCCTGTATCTGCCGCTTTTATGGCATCTGTTTTGTGCCCTGTTTACATACTCCCTCTCTTTCTTGGCACTGGTGTTAACATCAATCCTGGTCATTCTTGTCACCAAGGCAATCAACTATTCTTCATCCTTTTCACGATTTTAATCTTGTGTATTTTGGATGCTTCTTATTTCAGCATTTCCTGCCCCACTCTGTAATTCCTTCATGCACTTCTATCCCAGCTCTATCAATCTGGCTATTTCCATAGCCTGTTCCAAGGTTGGGTCTCTTGCCTGCCATAATCGCTGTTGTATACAAGGATCTGCAACCAGTAGTACCAGTTGCCCTCTCAAGTACTCATCAGCCACGAGGGTGAAACTGCAGGTTGATATCAAACCTCTTAGTGCTTCCATGAAGGTATCAACACTCTCCCCTTTAATCTGTCGTCTGGAGAAGAATCAGTATCGTTCTAGGACGATGTTAGTTTTGTTGCCAAAATATCTCGTTAATTTCATTAGTGCGGTCTCATATTTTCTGTCCCCTTTTGTTGTAGCTGCTCAGTCACGAGAACCTTCCCCTCCATCCACTAGATCAGGCAATGTTCTAAAAATGTGCAATGCCTCTGCACCCAAACAATTCAGCAAAGTGGCTTCCTTCAAGTCATCGTTGAATTTGGCTCCACCTATGGCTTGAAAACTGTCCTGCCATTGCTCCCATGTACATGTTGGGTTACCTGGCTGCGCTAAAAATTGGATGGGAGCTATTACGTTCTGCATCCCCACAGTGTCTCTCCTTTACTGTTCTCTTCAGTTTTTCCATTCTTTTCCTCTTTTTTTGTGTTGGTATCTCACTCTGAAAACTGGTATCTTTAAATTATTTAGACAGCTGTGACAACAATCTGATTATTATTATATTGTTTTAATCCGGCAGTTATGTCCATTATTTTGCACAGATTGTATCTTTCTTATACTCATTGTTTTCTTAAAATGGTGGCACGCATTTCACGCATTTTAGGGTCCTTTACTCTAACAAAGAGTAGTCAGTTGCGCTCGCCGGAGTTTATAAAATGCGAGTGGGCCGCACAGCACTCTCTCAGGCTTTTCTACAATTTATTTTCGCAGTGGACTTACTTGCTGTCAGTGCCGGTTTCCAAGAAGTGCTCTATTTCTCTTTTTTTGTTTTTTTAAGTGGGGCCGCGCTGCTTGCCTTCTGTCATGTGCCACCGCTCTCCTTCCGCTCGGCACTGTTCCTTGTGTCTCTGCCGGGGACCTCCTCTGAAGTCCTCATCGCCAATGTTATGTAGTAAGAAATCTCATAAATGACGTGGGTAATTCCAAGTAGCTTATTTATATCCGGAGGTTCCCGGGTGGGTGCATCCTCCACAGATCACACAACGCCTCTGTATGATTCTGAATCACAGGATTCCAGAATCATGCAGTGCGTCATCCTACTAACAGAAGCATAACAGAAGCATACATTATAACAACGACCTAATTGTACAGTGAGCAGAGAACACTGTGATGTGGTTGGTCCTCTATAGTCAGGTACTTTGATGCAACAATAGACTTTCATTATTTGTCAAAGTATCTTCAAGCCAACTCGTGTCATGCTTACGGCCGACAGGACCCAATCAGGGAGCGAATGAAAACAATGAGGAAACCCCACCTGGCAATACAATGGCTTTCTCATGAGACCAGCCAATTTGGCATTCCCAAATAGCCCCTTCAACCTTGCACCTGTACTCTTTGGCATCACCTCTTTCTACTCTTGTATTAGAACATATTACTTCAACAGCACTCCACCTACCTTATCCCTCGCGGGTACCAGGTTGTTTATAAAAACACAGTTAAGGCACCACTCTTGGGGATACATTTTGTACATGTATTTGTTCTATTTGCTCAGACACCCATAGTTCAAATGGACCAGCCACTTCTCAATTGGGCAGTAATACTCCAAACCTAGCCCAACACCATGGCAATACCAGCCACCAGGCTCTGTTCTCATGAGATGCATCCTTCACAGCGCAGCACTAATCTAATCGTCTGAAATACGAATGTTCCGCTCACAGCTCTGGCGCAATTAACTGCTATGGCACTGCACGTCTCACTTCCTTCATAACTTCAGCCATGTCCTCCTTGATTTGTCCTCTGCCTTTGACACAGTCAATCATGACACCCTCATAAAACCACTGTCTCAGTGGTCTATAACTTCAAGAGTAAGGTCACTACAGGCGGCTCACCAGCGTCTCACCAGCGCAACCTAGGTATAGCTACTACACGAGGGAAAAGGAAGAATTGTTGGAGGGCAAGCCAGGGTTACACTATTGGTAATGTTAAAACAGTGAATAGTTGAAACTACTAAACTGATGATTTTGTGGATGTCTCATCCAAATACATATCCACATTTGTGTGGATTTAGGTACACTACCTGCCCAGGCTCAGACACATTGACAAATGTACAATTTGGAAGCAATTCTCACATGGGTATATGTATGAGAGTTGCACAAGCTACATGGGGTGACCCTGAACCTGCCACAGTTGCAGTGGAGAGGGCACTGCCAAATGAAGACAGACAGCAGCTGGGCATGTCCAGATGATGTTGGTGCCCGTTCTTTAAGCCTCTGGCCTGCAAGCAAGTATCTTTCAAACACCTCTCAAGAAGAATCTTGCACATTACAACCAGGGCCTCTGTATTGATTGTCCTAATTATCACTGTCAGGAATGCATACACTTGAAAACAGAGTCAATGATCGATAGCAAAATATGTTCAATGTGTAATTCATTGTGTTTTATACAGGAGTCATTCTGAAGATTTTCCAGAATTTCTGTCACCGGGTATGCAATGTCAGACTCAATGGTGTTATCATGTTCTGTTGCTCTTCAGTAAATATTCATGTTGGCCAATTAATTTAATTGAAGTACCTCACTCAGTGATGCAGATATCTGACCACATGCAGTGTGGCTTCCTCAAAGGGCCAAAGCATATAACATGCTGCTGCTGAGTCATCATCTAAATCTCGACGATGACTGTGGCTGTAATCACTCACAGGACTACCTTCCCAGCAGACCCTGTTAAAGTCATATGAGATGTTAAAATCTAGTGGGTTGGATCAGACATAATTAGCTGGTGGTGTGGGAATATGTGCTGCAACGTCAATGCAGTCAAATCATGTATGGTACTTTATGACTGCATGAAATGAGATTAATTCTTGTCTGCTACAGCAAGCACATTACAAATATGGCTGCAATCAGTGGCACATCAGGTCATTATAAGGTGGAGAATCTGTGCAAAGCAAGCCCGCGTCTTGGTGCAGTATTGGCAATGGAGCCACTGTCTGCAGTCACACAGCCCAATGCAAGTTGCTGGGGAGTTAGCCAATCTGCCATCGCATGCTCCACATTATGCCAGATTTCAACTCCTGTTTCATCAATACCATTGGAGCCTTTCACACAGAGAATGTTGTTGTCGGACATCATGCAACTTGCTTGCATGATGTTCCTTGCACTCCTGTAGATGGGAAGGTGAAGCAATGTACATCTAAAGCCATACAATCAGTGTTTTGCCCACTTGTCCACATATCCACAATGAAGTGGACCTGCCCACCATCTGACCTGTCCAGGTCCGCCTTCACCACAAGAACTACTACATTATACAACTGAGGCACAGCCGTGCATGAAAAGTAATTCTGGCTGAGAATTTGCTAGCACTCAGCTCTCTTAAAGCTTTGTTTTCAACAAGGGTGTATGCAGACGATTGACTGCCAAAATGATCATGAAACAAGTATTGAGCAGCTGTACTGCAGAATGTTTTGATGATATCTCTGATGGTACTCAAATGCCTTGCTGAGACTGGGCTGGTGCATAGTCATTATTTCCCTATCACTAGTTTATATGTGGGTGTTGCTGATGGACCTGGCAGACAATACTTTACTGTGGGATTGACACATCTGCCAATTCTGGAATCAATGCATGCAGTAGTGCCAGCATACTGCTCAGTGGTTGTGGCTCCTGGTGGTATGCTGTTTAAAAAGCTGGTCTCATTCTTCTGAATGATGTCAGTTCATATACCCTGACTGTGAAAAATGCACTTTTGCCCTGCAGAAATAAAAGGGTGAGTAAAGACTACACTACATACTAAACCCTCACACTTCTACAAAGCAAGAGCAAATCCACTAATACAGATAAAACAGGCACAGTTCATAGATATACCTCTGTGGGCTGAGGAAATGGTTTACTCTCAAGAAGGGTGTAACTATGATCCTGTATCAACTGAAACAGCAAAACATAGCAGTCCAAAATAAAGGGAATGTCCAATCAAGCTTCTACCAAATTATTTAGACTTTAAAAATACACACCATCTGCAATAATAACTAAATAGAAAAACATTACACAAAACCAACCCCCGTGGAAAGAACAGAGAATATACGAGATAGAGAGATGCAGCACTCTGGGAGGGAGGCAATAATTAACCACATTGATTTAAAAAAGGATATGCTCTGGTGGGAAAAGTGATGAATGGTGACTTATAGATGGACCAATGAGACAGTTACCACTCAATAGTGGCTTTCGCTGGTCTTGGTGGATCGTAAATGGCAAATCAGAATGTTTAGTGGTTTGAAGCAGCTAGAATGTGGCAGTTGCTTTCTTCCAGGATGGGGTGCAGTGTTGGCAGGAATCGAGCTGAAGTTCTGTGTGATTTGAAGAGATGCTTGAAGTAGGGCAGATAATGACAAAATCTAAGGTCAGTTCAATGTCGAAGATGCTGGTGAATGGATGTGCTGTTCTATGCAGTGGGTTTGAGGAAGCTCCTGAGGAAGCGTGGTTCATGAGAGCCACCAGAGTCGGTTCGATGGTCTCTTCAATGGTGATGATGCTGGTGACCGGAACTTTGAGTAGGGTGGTTTGATGGAGTGGTCAATGGTCACTGTTCAGTGAGTCCACAAGGGTCGGTAATGTTGGCACTGTAGAACATCAGCGTACATGCTGATGGTTCAAAAAGGCAGATTGGATTTGGTGGAGACAACAAAGGACCTCAAGTTCAAGCCAAAGCAACTATGTGATCATCTGGCACTGTGGAGCACGGAACTGGGTCGAGTGTGCAATATAGTGGTTTGAAGTTTGGTCTAGAGCCAAAGGCAGCTCTGGAGGGTCCTGTTGGTTTGAATGTGGTCAAACTGGGTTGAATCATGACTCGCAGTGGTTTTATGCTGAAAACCCAGGCATGATTGCTTTCTTAGATGGCAGGTGCTGTGATCTCAGGGACAAGTGCAGTCTGTCTTCTTGGAATCCAAATTAATGGAAGGCTGGTGCACACTTCAGGAGTCCTCCAGCATGAGGTCCTGTACAGCAGTGTTACTGGCAGAGATGCACATCTTATTCAAGCACCCATAATGTGCCCTGGGAATGGGTAGGGAACAGAGCTCCCCAATGGCTTGGCCACTGAAGTCTTGCCCTCAATGGCAGAGAGATTTGGAAAGTCAATTCCCCCAACAGACGTCCAACAAATACTTTCTCTGGTGTTTGTTCCAAAGTGAATCAAGGAATGAGTGGGAGACAAAAGTCCACAGGTGATTGGACTAAAGCAAACCTACTTTAGGGGCCCAAGCCCTGTTCTTAGGACAAGTGGTCTTTGCCTTCTTTGTGCTAAAGGAATTAGAGGGTCCAGAAAGTAAGGGTAGAGCTAGAGAGAAGCACGGTGTTGGAAGCATCCTCCCCATGTTCTGAGCTACATCTGTCTCCATTAATTCTGCCCCCTTCCCTTTTCTATTGCATTAAATGCACTTTTCATATGCAAATTCCTGTTGTGAGGCAAATCCTTTTGGAATGGGCGTGGCATTTGATGCATGCTTACTTGGACAGTGCCTGCTGGGAGGTTCTCTTGTGTAAGAGGGGTATTATCAGACCCCACACAGGATCAAAGGAGAGACCCAGACACATAATCCTTCCACAGCAGAGATGAGCTCACAGGACTGACACATGATATCAATTTGATGTGGCATTAATATGTATGTGAAGTGCTTCCTCACTCAGTTGTATCTTATATCTAAAGTTTAAAACTGCCACCAGGGTAATACTCTAATTTGGACTCAGCCCTCAAATGCAGCAGTAATTAAATTAACACAACATTTAAGTGCTGGCCAAATCATGAGTTGGGCCAAAACTTTGGGGTTTTACCTCCAGCTTTTTGCTGGAGGTGAAATACTCCACTTTCCACCTATTTCTCAGCACTATTAGTGTCCAATGAACGCAAAGGGGAATGGGAACTTACTGCTGCACCGCTACTTGTGATCCGGCGATAAAAGCATTGCCGGTATCACTACCGGGATAATGCCAAGGCTCTAATAGAGCCCATTGTTTTGTGATTTTGGTAACATGGGTGCATATCTTAAAAGCAGCCCCTGTGCTGCATAGTCTTAGCTGTCACTGAAGCTGGGCATTATTTTATTATTCAAACAAATGGAAAAATGCCAAGGCTTCTACACCCTTTCCAGAAGGCATTCCTTTGCACCAGCAATGAAGATGTCACCAGGTCTGTCCTTGCCTTCATACGGGACACAACCTTACAGCACAGAGTGCAGGTGGCTGCTCTCAACCCTTTTACAAAGTAATTCCACACTGTGGATATGCACTGTGGACTCACAATAGATGCAATTGGCTGATTAGCTGAGACAGATGAAGGGGATCTTTGTGCTCCTCAAGACACACAGGTGCAAAAGGAGTTACTGGCTACTGTGATGATCTGGGAAGTACTGTCATTGATTGACATAAACACGGGGTTCTTTGTGGTGTTGGAAAGTCAGTGCACAGTGGGTGCTGTATGCTGATATGTGGCACTCTGAGTCCCTGTGGGTTTGTGGTGGCAGCAGGTGCCCTTTCAGGTGATTTATGTTTCTCTAGCCCCCCCTCCCATTGCTGGACTCTGTATCACAGTTCATAGCCATACAAACCCTATGTGAGAGTTATCTTATGAGAGGTGTGTGCCTAGTCAATGTCATGGTCATCATCCTCAACCTCATCCCAATTGCTTTAATCAAAATCAGAGGTCAAAGGTGCTGAAGGGGTAGGATACGCAATGTTTGTGCTAGGCTGAGAAACATCCTGCTCCTATAACATGGAGATTTACAAATGTCTCTGCTCCCTCCCCCAGGAACACCTGCTCCTTCCACGAAAGATCCAGTGGCACTTGAACAGACCCCTGCAGAAAAAGGATTTTTACGCAGGTCTTTTGCAACAAAGGCAACATGGGATACATCCCCACTTCTGCGTTGTGGTTTGGGCTTGCTACACTAAAGTGGCAGAGACGGCTCAGACAAATGTGCTCTTTCTTTCTTGACACCTGTGTGCCCCACTACAATTTGCCAGGAATGCCGCTGTGCACACCGTGAGCTGTACCTGTTGTTTGGGGGGGTGATTGTACAGAAATTGTTGGGTTACGTTTCCTGCATTTCTTTTGTCTGTGAGATTTCATGATGTCAAAATTACAACCTATCCCACACCACCCCATGAACTGGTGAACATGCACATTTGGTTTTAACATGAGCTAATGCAAACGTACATAGAAACAAAACACATAATGTGTTATCATTCTGCTGCCCGACTTCTCTCATTCCTTTTTACGGAAACGCACGATTCTTGGAACTATAGGACGATTGTTGGACTGTGGCAGTTTCTGATGTTCTGATGCTGGTTGCAGGCCTAAATGGGGCTTGTTTATGCTGTGAGGTTGTTGTATGGCCTTCTTGTCCCCGTTCACCTCCCCGCACACCACAATTGGATGTGACACATTGAGGTGTGGACGCCTACATCCATTTATTTCCAGGATAGCATTATGGCAGTGGCCCACAATACCTATTTTCAGCCTCAGGACGAGTTTGGCGGTAACCCTTAAATGCGGTGGTAACGCTATTGCTGCCACATGTAAGGGTCACGTGTTTGGCCTGGGGGTAAATGCGCTGGGAATTTGCAGATTTTCGGCGCAGTTACCACGTGGTAATACCGCTGAGGTAGTTGTGCCGAAAATTCCCCATTGGCCCAATGGGGAATGGGAAATTCCCGAATGGGCCCAATGGGGAATGAGAAATTACGGTTCCGCCAAACCCGTGATCCGGTGCTAATAGCGCCGGGGTGGTTTGGTGGTAACGCTATTAGTCCCAGTGGTATCCTGACAGTAATACCGCCAGGAAAACACCCAACTCATGATGAGGCCCTTTGTTTTGATTCATGCAGTTTGATCTTATTTGTGCAAGTCACAAACACATTATTTAGTCGAATGCCAAAGGTTCACTGCATGGGGCATACACATCCTGGTAACAATAACATTCATTGATTGAGACAAAACTTTCACCTGTAATTCTATTACTTTTAATAATGGCATTCTTGACATTTTACTGTGGAGAGCAGTGTCAATAAAGTTTGTTACCTACATTTTAAGGCCATACGCACAAGTGTTTTTGCACCTAAAACGCACCTCGCGTTATAGATGCCATATCATATCATATCACAGCTTCACAAAATGTTGAAGAACCAATGAAAAAATATCACACATTTCTGTGCAGTAAAGCAACCAGTGGCAAACTTCCCGAGGTGAAAGGGCATTGCTCGCATGGCATAAAAATAAAACATCGAAAAATGTGCATTCACAGAAAATAAAAACAGAATAAAACCAAAAACTTAATGAATTTTGGCTAAAACATAAATAACAATCAGATGTCTGCTGATGATAAGAGGTAAGGGTCTTAGTTCATTGCTTGGAAACTGTCTCTAACAGACCTGCTTACTTGAATGCATCTACATCTTTTCAAGAAATGGAGCACCTCTGTATGCACCTTTTTGACTCTTCCAACAGTTTCCTCTTAGAGTTGGTGATACTTAAAAGAAGGAAATCAATGTCTATGCCTCATCAAGGACTCAATGTTCCAGCAAGTGCCTGAGCGGAGAGGAATCGGGGGTGGGCCTTATGGAAAATGATGAAAGTACCTCCAAGCCCGTGCTGGGCTCAGCCGGCCAGCGCCCGGCAGGACACCAGTAGAACATCAAACTAATGTACTGTGCTGAGGAGTTCACTGAATTCTCAGCAGCTGCACCCTGCCTGTAATGTAATATTGAGTGAATTTCAAGAGATAATCTTCCTGCACAGCGCTCAGATCTCCCTGTAATGCCATTATCCTTATAACTCTCTACTGCATGTTGATGTGTGCAAGAATCAGTTCAACTAGTTGGCAGTCCGTATATACTGACAGGTTGGTTGTTTCTCGTTGTTCGCTCTAGCCTCAGTGGGAATTATAATGACATTAATCATATACTTTGTCAACACAAAGCTTTGTTTATTATAGTACACTTGACAGAATGGTTCAACCAGCACATATTTCGACACACACTGCCTCATCACGAGTTTGGCTGTAGCCCTTAAATGCGGTGGTAACGGTATTACAGCCGCATTTAAGGGCTGGCCCTATCACGAGTTGGGCACTAAATCGACTGTTTTACCTCCAGCTTTTTTCTGGAGGTGGAAATCCCTGTTTTCGGCTGTATTACAGCCGGCTGTATTAGCCCGCATAACTAGCGCCGAAAATTCCCCATTGGATCCAATGGACCCAATCAGGAATGGGGATTTACCGTTAAGGCCCAACTCATGATCCAGTGGTAATACCACCGGACTGGTCGGTGTTAGGGCTATTACTGTCGGCTGTATTACAGCCGGGAATACAGCCCAACTCGTGATGAGGCTTGGTCTTTGTCAAGGCTGATAGTTAGACAATAATCTAGTCAAATCAATCCAACCATTGTATTTAACAATAACATTTACAGTGTAGAAATGATCAATAGATACCATGGTCATGGTTATGGATGGAGAGGGAAAGAATAACAAACAAAGACATGGGGAAAAAACATAAATAATACATTCGATAACCAGCACAGTTCAGCTGTTGACATTGGGCCTCATTACACGGAAGGCGGTAAGGGTTAACGGTCACCGGTAATGCTACCGGTGACCGTTAACCCTTACCGCCTTACTACGAGTTCCCTTTGCGGGACCCGACCTTAATGGCTGGTTTTACCAGCCGTTAAAGTAGGGTGCCGCAAAGGGACCTTGGTGCTAATTACGGTACCGCAATTTGAGGTACCATAATTATCGCCTTCCCCATTCCCATTATGCCCTATGGGGGCAAAAATGGGAATGGGGAAGTGCTTTGGTGAAAGGGGAATTACCGCCCCCGCTCACATTGGAGTAGGGTGGTAATTCCGCCATCCACCAAGGCGGACACAGTAAAATACCGGCGGCAACCATGGCGCTAATAGCACCATGGTTACCACCTACCGTGTAATGAGGCCCATTCTCTTGGAATATGAAGTGTGGGATAACTCTGGGCTGGTGCCATAAGTTATCAGCAACATTCACATTAAGGTGAAGGTAGGAACGGAAGAAGCATCCAAAATCCCCAATTTAAAATGTTAACCAATTGGATGTGAAATGCCCTAGTGCAATAGCTGATCAGTAACATTTACATTAGGGTGAGGGAAATTAGGACTGATATCTTGATTGTGTTTGGTTCAAGAACAGGTGAGGAGAACAATGCTCAGTGTTTGTTTGTTTGTTTGTTTGTTTTTTTATTTGTAATGCGCGAGCGTCCCCGATGGTATCAGTGCGCAGCCTTTACAAGAATATGCGAAGATTGGTTACAGTAGTCATAGAATATACAGAGAGACAAGATGGTACACCAATAATATATACATATCAACAATGTGTTACATAGATATAATATACATATAGACAAGTGAGCGCACAAGGTTACAATGTGTGTGAGTGGCACGACAGAGGGACAGCCTGGCGCTTGAAGTCAGCCAAGAAACTACCTTGGAACGGAAGTTCTGGTAAGGCAGGTCCTCATTGAGATTTGGCGGTAAGGAGTTCCACAGTTTGGCTGCTTTCACTGGGAAATTGTTGCCCCCTATGTTGGCACGTTTAAAGTGATGGACAGAGAGGCAGTCTTTGTAGGCAGTTCCGGTAGGTCTCAGGGAAGGTTGTCTGTGGAATCTGTTTATCAGGTAGGTAGGGGCAGCGTTATTGAGGGATTTGTGAGTGAGCAATGTGGTTTTTAACAGAATTTTCTTGTAGATGGAGAGCCAATCGTTCTGTTCACTAAATCCTGAGATGTGCTCTCTTGTGGAGATGCCTAAAGCCGCTCTGAGGGCATTATTCTGGAGAATGTGTAATTTGCTGGTGGTAGCCTTGGATGATCCCAGATAGAGGGTGTTACAATATTCTAGGCGGGACAGTATAAGGGCTCTGGCGAGGGTAAGGCAGCTGGTGTCAGACAGAAATGGTTTAGCTGTGCGGATTAATTTACAAGTATATGCCGTGGAGGAAGCCAAGGAGCTCATCTGTCTTCTAAAGGAGAAATTAGAGTCCAGGTAAAAGCCTAAAGTTTTGACCTCTTGTCCAATCTTGATGTTGTTACCATCGATCATAAAGGAATTGTAGGCAGGGCCAAGTTTCTTTAAGCTGGATGTGGTGCCTAGGATGATGAGTTCTGTTTTATCATCATTCAGGCATAGTCCATGTGTGGCCATCAAGGCCTGGATGATGATGTACACCCTATTTACCGAGGCCAAATCCTTTCCATAATCTCCAGAAATTGGGAGGAGGATCTGGGTGTCATCTGCATAGTTAATGTAGGTGATACCGATATGATCCAAATCATCGAAAAGGGGCTTGGTAAATATGTTGTATAATGTGGGGGAGACACAGGAACATTGTGGAATGCCACAAGTGATAGGTATGGGGTCTGCCGCCGCAGTAGGTGAGAAGACCCTAATGGTATGCCGTTGAGAAAAGAGGTAATCCAGTTGATGGCCTCGGCCGAGAAGTGGGCTGATGTGTGGAGGTGTGTGCATAGGACAGAGTGATCGACCAGGTCGAAAGCTGCAGACAGATCGAGGAGGAGGAGTAGGGCAACTTGGCCATAGTCTCTGAGCGTATCAATATGAGCTTTCAGGTCGATGAGACCGGTTTCAGTTCCATGTTGAGGGTGGAACCCTGATTGTCTTGAGCCTAATAAGTGGTGTTCTTCCAAGTACTTCTGTATATGTACATAAGCAACCTTGTCCAGGATTTTTAGTAGGAGGGGAACGGCCGTTATGGGTCTGTAATTTGTGGGCGTGGCTGGGTCAAATGTGGGTTCTTTTAATAGTGGAAGTACCCAGGATTGTTTCAGATTGGTGGGGATGGAACCAGATGCGAACGAGGAATTAATCAGCTTCGTGATGAATGGGGAGAGGTCGCGGGCGGCATCTTTGATGAGTTGTGCTGGGCACAGGTCTCCCTGACAGTTGGAGGGTTTCAGAGACAGGATGATTTTTTCTACTTCGAGAATCGTGACTTTAGAGAAGTTAAAGCGAGGGAGATCTTTGATTGTGGGTGTATCTGGTGTTTTTGAGGGAAGAGTGTCATTGAGGGAAGCTTTTTTACGGGAGATTTTACTTTGGAGGGTCGCAATTTTGTTAGCTAGTGCGCTTTGGTTTTCTGAACACCAGTTTTTGTCTTTAGTACAGGTGTCAGGAGATACTATGGGGGTTTCAACTTCTTTAAGGATGGATAATAGTTCCTTTATGTTTGATTTTGCTTGGGATATGCGAGAGTCAAAAGAGATTCGTTTAGCCAGGTAAATTTCTTTTTTGTAGAGTGTGGCTAGTTTGGAGAGTTTGAGTTTATTTGCGGCTGAGGGGGATTTTTTCCAAGCGGCCTCACAGTTCCTTTTTTTGCTGCCTTAAATTTTTAAGGAATGGAGTGTACCATTTGTTTAGGTGTGTGTTCGGTTTGCTTGGTCTCAGTTTAAGGGGGGCAATTAGGTCCAACGAAGTGGCCATGATCTTATTATATTCATCAACCAGGGTCTCTGGGTCCAGGTTGTCTGGGACTGAGTTGAGTGTAGGGAGTAGGTTCGGGATGAGTCTTTCGACTGTCATATTCTTCTTATTTCTTGTGAGAGTGGGTGGAGCCCTGATAATGGGTGGGGTGGTGGTCTGTCAGTAGAGAGTAGGAATGAAACCAGGTAGTGGTGGGTCCAGGCTAGAGGTGAGATGTTTGTAATGTTCGCTAGGCAGTTGTAATCGGTTACGCAGTTGAGTGTTCTGCCTTTGGAATGCGTGGGTGCCATGCTTCTTTGTGCGAAACCTAGTTCCGAGAGAGTGTTGACTATGGTGCTGGCGGAATGGTCTTCAGGATCATTGTATTCCATGTTGAAGTCACCTAAGGTGAGGACTTGGGTAGAACTGGTAAGGTTGCTAGAGAGGATAGTATTTATATCTCATCAAAGGTGCCAATGGGGCCTGGCGGGCGGTAGATGAAGTGGATGTTGAGAGCTTGGGTGTTGGTAAGTGGGATTTCGACTGCGAGTGTTTCGCAACACGGGACTTTGGTAGGTGTTGCTAGTCTCATGGTGAGACTGCATTTGTGGATAATGGCAACACGTCCTCCTCTGGAATTAGGACGATCTTGTCTGAGGATAGAGTAATTATCTGGGACTGCCAACATGAGCATGGGGCCTGCTGCTGGGTGTAGCCAGGTCTCAGTAATGGCAAGGAGGTCGAGGTCTTCTTTGAGGATCAAATCAGCAATTTCTGTAACGTGAGCTACTAGCGATCTGGCGTTGATCAAGGCTCCCTTTAATTTGGGGCTGGTTTAAGTTTTTAGTGGTAGTACTGTGGCACTTGTCCTGTGTTGACTCAGGGGAAGCCTGAATGGGGGAGCTAAGTGAGGGTTTGGGGTTGGAGTATTGGGACACGTTGGATTTTTTAGTGGTGGTCCTCTGTATAATTTTGGAGTTCTGGGTAGGCAGTGAGCGGGCTAGTGGCTCATACATTTTGGCTAATCTGGCTCTAAGTCCTAGGTTCCTATCAATAGTAGAACGGGGAGACTGTTAAGTTGTAGTGGTTGGGGGTCATTTATAATTGGGTATGAGGACTTGGTGTAAGGCATGGTTGTGTATCGTATGTTAGGTAGCTGAGGAACCATACTGGGCTGTAATGCAGTATTGATGAGGATCCAGATGCAAGTGAGCAAGTTGGTGGATAAAGTACACATGCTCAGTGGTAATAGCAAGAGTAATCAGTGATCGGGAATTGACTTAGTTGACACCGGTTAGATCGATGTATGTTAGTGTGACACCTTGTTAGGCAAACACAATTAGGCTGAGTTCCATTAAGGTAACACCTGGGTAGGGCTAAGCGAATTAGCTAAGAGGCAATGAGAAGCACTTCAGTTTAGGATGGGACAGTGTAGCTAGGGTACGCCAATAGCACCTAGGTTTGAGATAAAGCAGTATGGTTAGCGGCAATGAGTAGCGCATAGATTTGAAGTACAACAGTATGGCTAAGGGCAATGGGTGACATCTAGAATTAACATCAGACAACGTGGCAAGGATGCTCTAGTGGCGCCTAGAATAAGGCAATGGGTGACATCTAGATTTAACATCAGGCAACCAGGCAAAAATGCACTAGTAACACCTAAATTTGAAGTACAGCAGTATGACTAAAGGCAATAGGTGACCTCTAAATTTAACATCAGACAGAATGACTAGAATACATTGGTAGCATCTAGATTTGAGATAAGACAGTTGTCTACAGAGCGATAAATCTATGTTCAGCCCTAGAGTGTTCTGTGAAGTTGCACATGGGTTACAGGCTACCCAACAAATACTGGCATGGCAACAGCAGCCTAAAATCTAGAGTTTGAGTTAATGGCAATTCAATGGCAGACTTGGAATGTGAAAATAGCAATTCAGTCGAAATAGCATGGCATGATGAGCATATCGAAATAGAAGAAGTGCAATATAAGCAAACGTTGCTTTGTGACCAGTCGGGAAGTTGTCTACCCACATGTGGCGGTAGTGATACCCAGAGTGGTACTAAAACATATTAATCATACATGGTGAGTGTCGTGGCAGAAAATTTCAGGTTTATAAGGCGAAAGACAGCATGCCTGCGGCTGACTTTGTCGTGATGTACTTTAAGTCGGGAGCCAACAAGATAAGGCAGGAACACGGTGTGCACTGTAGCAGAGGGCTCACGTGCAGTTAATGGGGCAGAGACAGTTAACTTCACTGTAGTAATCACCAGTGTTAACGAGGATGCTGGCGCCTAAATGCGAATGGTGGCAGAGTTAGATATTGAGTAAGCATGGAATGCCTTGCATAAAAGAAGGTAGTGTTACCTTGATAATGGGCTTTGCAGGAGCCAGGGGGTCTGGCAGACGACAAACACGGCAAAACAGGCTCAAAACAGGAGCTAGTCTTGCCTCCTGTGGGCCCTGGAGGGAGTGGGCCGACTTCGCCTGCCTGTGACCAATGGGAACAAATATGGGCCCGGAGACCAATCAGCTCACATCAGGGGCCTGGAAATAAACGCAAACATATGATGAGGTGTCTGGATATCATGGCTCAGATTTACCAATAATGGCATCTTAAACTGACCTGTGGATCACATTATAAAGCAACGACAATGTAAGTGACCCATAGGATAATAATGAGTATATGCCTTCATATTGCGAGTTCGAAAACCTGCTTGGCACTTACCCTGATGGTCGTGGATAATGTTCAGGTTGAACTGGTATGTGTTATGGGAAAATTGCACTCCTTAATTGGAAGCTGTAGAGATTAGCAGATTGGCCTAGTGAATTTCGGACTGTACTCAAAAAGAGAATGGACCTCATTACGAGCATGGCAGTCCTGTAACAACGGTGGCGGGCGGGACGGCACCCACCTGCAGACTTTCCGGGAAGCACCTGCACCGTTATTAATGGTTCCAGTGCTTCCGTCATCCCCATAGAGTCCTATGGGACTCAAATGGGAATGGGGATTAATAGTTTTCCAGCGCCTGACTTCCAAGAACAACGGGTCGTAATCCCCTGGTGTGTCTGTGAAGCCAGGCACCAGAAAAAATCACAACTCCGTGGCAGGATGCCGGTTTTACCGGCACGGCTACCGCCAGAGTTATAATGAGCCCCAATTAATATTTGAGTAGGCTTACTTCTGAAATTAGAAGAGTGCTACAAAGTGGTAGTGTTTCTCAGTAAAATTAGTTGTTTTCTGTCATAAATTCCTGACAATGGAAGAAAATTCCTTTAGTAACAAGTATTTGAGGCACAGCGCCACACAATAGTTATAATTTTTAGGATCCAGTCAGCTCGCAAATGGGTTAAGTATACATAGGCCCTCATTACAACACCAGCGCTAAACCATGGCGCTATTAGCACCATGGTTGGTGCCGGTGTTGTAACGGGTGCGCCATGGTTCAATGGGGAATCACCACCCCATTCCAAGGTTGGTGGGGCGGTAATTCCCCATTGAACCATGGCCCCTCCCCATTCCCATTTTCGCCCCAAAGGGCTCTATGGGAATGGGGAAGGTGCTAAGTACGGTACCGCAAATTGCGGTACCGTACTTAGCACCAAGGTCCCTTTGCGGGTCCCTACTTTAATGGATGGTGTAGACCAGTCGTTAGTCAGGTCCCGCAAAGGGACCTCGTAATCAGGCGCTAATGGGTAAACGGCGCTGCAACCTTTTACGGCGCCGTTAACCCATTAACGCCAGGGTCGTAATGAGGCTCATAGTGAAACAGGCCTTAAGGGTTTGCATAATAGTATGCCTGCAGAGGGAAGAACTTACCTAATGGAAGAGGGGTGTCCTGTAAGGAATCTTCCTTTGCATCCCGTGTATAAGGAGCAGGCAGCCATCTTCACGCCATTGTTTTCAAATAGGTACTGTATGTCTTTTGTGTGCATCGCATCACTGAATGCTGATGTCAACATTGGCATGTGGTTTAAGCACACCCAAAGATGTGCCAGTTTAGGGAATGGATGGTAATCAATAGCTGAAAGCCTTTACACCTGACATAACACATTCTAGTGATGTCAGAGAAGTGATGAAATTAGATCTTGAACATATGAGATAAGAATTAGTGGCTGGTAAGGTCTAAAGAATTAGATTGGGAAAGTCCGCACTTGTATTTGAAAAATTCAATGATTCGGATTCGGGGTCCTTTTTTCTCCAACCTTGACTGTTCATATGAAGGAATTGTTAAGACATGACTTGAATTAGTTCTCGCATATCAGCAATGACAGTGATAATCCAAGAGTTCTGACAATATTATCTCAGGAGGATAGCTCAGGGGCAAAGTGATAGCCCTGGAAGCAAGATGACAGTTAGCAACACAGGAACAATCCCTGGGTCCACGCTCAGAAATGTCTGGGTATTAAGCGCGTTATAAATAACCTATCATATCACATATAAAGCAGTGTGTACTGCAGCAGACACACAGTGCATTACTTAGTCGATGTCTTCTATTTACTCCTGTAATCTCAATATGGTGATGTTAATGAAGAAAAAAAAGAATTTTACAAGCCAAATTTGGGCAAGTGGTGAAAATGGAACACAGAGACTGGCAGCAGCAGATGCCACACAGGACATTACTAAATTGGTATCATCTATTAGCTCCTGTGATATAAATATGACAATATTAGTAATGAAAGTCACAAAACACGTTTGAGCAAGTGGTGAAAATGGAACACAGAAACATCAGTTAAATGCAAATGGCTTTATAAACACACATGCATTTCATGATCGAAATTCAGTCCATCTTTGCTGCCCCTGCATTTGCAGATGCATTGGGATTCCATCGGCGGTAACAATACTGTGCGGTTGCCCCCGCGTTTGGTACATTTGGCTCTCATCAAGCCTATGAATTAGATCTCTCTCTTGTCTGCCATTTGATGGCAGTTCTGTCAATGCCATGCGAGGGGCAGCCTAGGATCCTGGCTGTTGAGACTTGCCAGGGGTTCCCTTATTCTAATTCTCAGTTGCCTTCTATATATTTATATTTCTGGCATACACATATGACAGTATATACCACATAAGTGGTGTTACAATTGATGAAGTCCCTTATGATTTATTTTTTTATTTATTTATTTGGTTTTGTTGAGCGCACTACAGCCCACAGGCATCGAGGCACTATAATAAGAGCGTAAGAAGGCTTAAATCAGGGTTCCAAGAATGCGACCCAATGATGATCTCTCCACCTTGCTTGAAAGATAATCTGTCACAATTCCCATATCCAAATGTACACATGTTACATGTTCCACAACGGTGAAAGCCTGTCAGAGTTCTCAGCCAGTTGGTACCTCTGGCAGTATCAAGGAGTTTTCTGCTCAAACATGAACAACAGAGTAAATTACTGATTGTTGGTGCTCTGGAGTACACACATGTGGGCTTAAGATGTATGTGATGTAGTAGATCTTTGTCAGTACTAGTACCAGTACAAGCACTGGCACCAGTGCTTCTGTACTATTCTGTACAGTGTATGGGCATCCTTTGAGTACTGTGTTATGATATCTGTGGTGGTTTTCTTGTTTGGAAAGTTTTGAGGGCATGGTTGCAGTAACTCAGCTTGTGTTCGTTGCTTAATCTTGTCGAGGGATTTCTGGACCAGAGGAGGTGAATATCCCCTTTCTTGGAATCTCGTACACAGCAGTGGACATTCTGCATCAATGTGTTTGTCCGTGCTGCAGTTCCTTCGGGCCCGATGGAAGTTGCCTGCAGGTATATTGGACACAGCTGTTTTAAATCTACATGAAGAAAAACACAGGTTTGGAGAATTGATGGCTGGTCACATATCTCCTTTAAATGAGATCAAAGACTTGTTGACGCCTCGCCTTCAGATTCCTAATAGTTGAGCGGCACTCACAGAGATAAAATAAAACACTGTTGGTCTCATTTAAGAGGTGCCCAGATATTGCATGGAGATGACTGCTTATGTGTAGCCTTACATTTTAGCAGTACTCCTCAGGCATCCTTGCTTGATTGTTTGCATGCCAAGTTGTTAATTATGCATATCAATCTGGGTTATCCCAGGTTTTCATGTTTTTTTGTGAGGAATAGCTTTCTCACGAGGGTGTAGACACCCTGACTTTTTTAAATGTTCCTTAATTATTACAAATGATTCAGGTAATTCCATCTCAGAAAGGGTAGACTGCTAATCAGACCGCCCAGCCCTTTCAGTAAGCTCCATACCAAAAGCATAGCATACACATGTGCCCTGGTCCATCATTCTCATGATCAGCAGCTCCGGGTTTCTAGTGGCACAGGGACGGTTCAGAGGTCACAGGTGCCCTGTTTGACATCTGCTATGAAGGTCAAATCATTGAAATGAAGAGATTGTATTTAAGTTTACATCTCTGTTCCAGATTTTGTATTGTTATGATAAATTCCCCATCTGTTGATAGGGTAATCCGGAAATATAAGTCATGTTGTCTGCTGTTGGAGGGTTCACATAATTAGTAACATCCACACCTGATTGAATCAGACTCTTGTCAGTACTTTGTGCTCAGACTCGCTGTGGAAGGGTTGTGTGTATTCTAGTCAGACACCCTGCCAGCAGGACAAGAGACTGAAAGGCTATGCATCTCATGTGATGCTTTGTGAGATGGGGTAACACCTCTCTCCAGCCTAGGAAGCCCTCAGCTGGAGCTGTCCTGGAATAAAGAATCAAAGCTACAACCTATACGAAAAGGATTAACCTCATACCAGGGTGCTGCCTACTAAAGTGTATTTGATGCATTGGGTCAGGGAAGGGGTGGGGTTAGTGTGGTCATAGGGATTGCAGCACTGTTGGGGTTCCACCATCTTGTTTCTCTCTGTGCCTCTTCTTCCTTCCTGTCACCAACTCTTCCTTTAGTGCAAAGCACTTGCTATGATGCAAGTAGGCAAAGACCACTGATCACAAATACAGGAAATTTACACTGTAAAGCTGATCTGCTTTTGTTCAATCACCTGTGGACATTTTCCTATAAAAAAGGGGTATCCCACTCCATCTGTGAATTACTTTTAGACAATCCAGGCCGAAGGAAACATTCATTTTAGAACACTTTTTGGAGAGTTGATCTGTCCAGAGTCATCTGTTGGTGTAGTGAAGATTGGAGGCCTCATCATGAGTTGGGCGGTAAACCCGGTGGTATTACCGCTGGGGCTATTAGCCCTACTGCCAAACCCCCGGCGCTATTAGTGCCGAATCACGGGTTTGGCGGAAGTGTTGATCCCATTCCCCATTGGGCCCATTCGGGAATTCCCCATTCCCCATTGGGCCCAATGGGGAATGTTCACGCTATTACCACAGGCGGTATTAGCACCTGCAGTAATAGCACCGAAGATCGGCAAAATCACGGTAGATTTGCCCCGAGCTCACAGCTTGGAGCAAATCCGCCAAGCCCATGATCTGGTGGACCCTTAAATGCAGCAGTAACAGTGCTACCGCCGCATTTAAGGGTTACCGCCAGACTCGTGGTGAGGCCCCCCAATGCAGAGGCAAGCTCTGCTCTCTATCCTTCTGCAGGGCACATTGAGGGTGACGCGCTGATGGAGCAAGATCTGTCTCTCTGCCATCTACAACAGTACCCAGAGACTGACTGGTGGGGAAGGACCCCTGCAAGTGTTTGTCATCAATCCTCGCGTAAGTAGAATGTGAGCAATGACTTAACATGTACCCGATTCCCTGGATTGGGACTCATAGAATCATGAGAGCCAGAGCAGCCAGGGTCCCAGTTTTTCGCTGTAGTACTGCGAGTCATCTTCCAATCATGTCTGAATACCGCCGAACTACCAGGGACCACCGGTGCAGGTTTTGGCACTCTCTCAACATCAAACGGCTCTTGCTTGCATCTGCAAAACAGGTTAACACTGCATCGTCCAAAGGTGAACCAGTCACCTCTTTAGCTGTAACCATCCACTCATCGCTGGACCTCCACAACCACTGGGAGCATTAAACCATTGGTTAAAAATGACTCAACTGGCTTGGCATTAAGTTACTGCCCTGTCAAACCACACATTGGAACATCAGGTTTGCAGCTGAGAACTAGGCATGAACTTGAACCACTGGAGCTTCACTCACCGACCCTGACCTGCAGTTACCGTGTCTCGAAACAGACCGATCTTCCAACTGATGATGGTGAGCCCTCCTGTCAGCATCACTTGAACGCCACACTCGTACTGCCCTGAGCCATCTTTTCAAAATGACTCCTCTCCCCCTCGCTGCTTGAATCTACACAACAAGCCACAACTGAACTTGGTTGGATTTGCTTGCACAATGAAAAGACGCCCGGTTAAATGCTGTTGACCTACCCAAGAAAAGTGAGAAGTTATTATTAACTCCAAAATGACTCACTGGTCCAATCGTAGGTCCTAGATACTGGCTGGGTCCATTTGTATTCCTTTTCTTGCACATGACAAATCCTTTTTGACCATTATAGCCCTTTATTGCCTTTTATCTCCCTGCTGAATGTCTAGAGTGCTTGCATCTATTATATTCAGCATTTCTCTAATCTTCTTTACAGGGGTGAGTTTTTGATAGTGCTTCTATTAGTTAGTCTTACATTATTGTCTTTATTTAAAGTATATATGATTGCATAGAGCCTTAAATGAACATGCCTTTGTTTTGTTTTGGACTGTTGTACATTGCTGTGTGGGCTGCTACTGAATCACATGTATACCGCTTTTGAAGTATAGCCTTGCCTCAGCTCTTTTTACCACAAAAGATGAAGAAGGTATATCGCTTAACTCTGCCTGTTTTACCTTTATGATTTTGGTCACTGTTGTAGGTAGAAGTGTGGGGGCTGGGATATGAGGGATAGCCACTACACATCCTTTAACTCCTACAGGGCAGGAGCCATTTGATCGCATATTTAAACCTTAACATGCAGAGAATTTTAAATGCCACCTGCCATGTCCATGCATGGGAGGAGGCGTTCACATGGATGTCTAAGGAATCTGCTTGCATGTAGCAAGTAAAAATAGCACATGGATTCCATAACTATTCAAAATAAGACGAGGGCAGTTTTTATTTTATTGTTTATGTATTTCTAATGTGAATCAGTGATAAACTTTAATCATATAAAACATTTATAAAACATACATATTCCATACCATTTAAAAAAAAATCACAAAATAATGACTTACTCTAAAAGTCATTCTTTGTGCAAATCTCTCATGTTTGATATTTCCTATATCTGCTATTTGCTTGTTACATTTTAGATAAGCTTTAGCTCACAGACAGCCAGCGCCTGTTAAGTGCTTGGTGGATGTTATTTCTCTTTGAATTGATTGAGTAATTCCAGAAAGTTGGTGTTATAATAGTTTCCAAATCATGGACATATTTTTCCAAATGATGAAAATAAACTGGACCAATCATGCTACATTCTGTTAACACGTTCTTCGCTGTTTCAGTAATACTAGAAATTATGCAGATACAACATGTTCTTTTCTCAATGGGGAGGTTTAGAATGGGACCAACGACAGACAATGCTGGCAAATACGCAGGAGCAATGTGGTGATGGCATAACAACAAGTAAAAGTGAGTTTTTAAAAAAGAATCAAGCAGCTTCGCATGTGCTTGTTCCAGCAATTGCCATATCCCTCTGGTGTCGTATGATATTAATACAGAGATCGTTTTTTGACAAACATAGTTCCCATTTGAAGATCCCCACCACCTCCCTAATTTCTATATTTGTTTTTAGTTCACTTAATAGTATATCATTTGGTGGAGGGATCAATGATAAAAAAACAAGTTTAGTTTGGCGGCACTATCTTTTTCATTGTCTCTTATGTATTTGTCATAGACCATGTCATTGTTGTCATCACAGTGGGTATAGACTGCTTTATGTACGGCTACTTTACCAGAAAGCCGTAGTAGCCATTTCTCTACCTCATTACAGTCTAAACATTCCAGTTGTGTATATATTATATTCAATAAAAAACGTTGTTAAAGGGACGTTATGTTTAAGTTGCGCTACTAAAAACCTATGAAATTCAGTGAAAAAACTTTGTTAAAGGGACATTATGGTTCTAAGTAAAACCGAAAAACCCCTGAAATTCTCCAGTTATGGTAAGCTAAGCAACCATAACTTGTGCCACCACCGTGCACTGCTAAGACTAACACCCAGGACATCAAAGATGACATCACAAATGTCATTGATAACATCACTGGTGACATCACGTGCATTTACCTTTCATGAAAAGTATGTACAAGGGATTCTTATTGTAATGTTAATTTAAAAAAAGTGTCAAGGATGTTTGGAATAAATATCATGAGGTACGTAGTGCATTAAGTGCATTAATGTATATGTTTCATATGCTGTGAGTGAACTCTAAGTGAATTAGTGTAAGTCTACAAATATAGTACTTTTTGAATTTTTAGTTCCTGACTGTTACTGGCCTAGATAGATCAGTGAAGGAAAAAAGAGTGAGCCAGACATGTGATGTCATCAGTGATGTCATCAATTTTGTCATCAGGAAATTGCCATAACTGGCGAATTTCAGGGGTTTTTCAGTTTTACTTAGAACCATAACGTCCCTTTAACAAAGTTTGTTCACTGAATTTCATAGGTTTTTAGTAGCGCAACTTAACCATAATGTCCCTTTAACAGAGTTTTTTCATTACATTTCATAGGTTTTTATGAGTCCAATCTTAACCATAACGTCCCTTTAACAAAGTTTTTTTCAGTGCATTTCATTGGTTTTTATTAGTGCAATTTAACCATAACGTCCCCTTAACAAAGTTTTTTCATTGAATTTCATAGGTTTTTATTAGTGCAACTTAACCATAATGTCTACAAACATCTGACTTCATTGCAGACCTTCCGAAGAGTGCCACATGACCATGTCCTGGGAGGATAGATCAGCGGCAACATTCTCGCGTTGGAAGCAAGATGATATGAAGCAACACAGGTTTGATCCCCGGGTCCGTGCTTAGAAACCCCTGGGTATTTAAGCGTGTTTGCAACTAAGACAAACAAAAAAAAATCCAATTCCTGTAACAGCGCCTCGATGCCCTCGTGCTGTGTGAGCGCTTAAAAAAAAAAGCGAAATAAGCTGGCGCGCGGCATGATGACGTGTCGAGAACCCGTCTGCACTTCACGATAAGATCTGTGCTTTGCGGACAGTTCGGAACTGCATTTTCTACTGATCTAGGAACTTTCAACTTAAAAAATGTCCCTTGCACAGCTCCAACACCTATTCCTACTCATCCATTAACAATCTAGTACACAGTACATACTTTTAGCAAAACTGCTATTATATTAAAGTGGAATCAGCTAATGCCATCCCTCCTCCCCAAGAGACACCACCACTGCTATAATCAAGGAGCATGAGAAACACTGCCCCCTACCTTAGAAATAACACACGTCCAACATTTTCCCCTGTCCACCTGCCCCTCCATATTAGTGTTTGGTGCCTCTTCCCTCATTTCCCTCCCCACCTTTCGTTCTAAGCTCTCCTGCCAAAACAAAATGCATCCGAAAACAACAAATGTTCCTTTAAGGACCACCTTTCACAGTAAAAAAAAAAAAACAAACAAAAAAAAAAAGTTAGACTCCATCTACTTTATATTTCTCATTAAAGTACATAGACTCAATAAGAAAGATTTCCAACATTTCCATTTGCATTTTGTGTTATGCTAATGGCTATATTGTGGCGTTTATCCCCCGTTCCAGGGATGTGACAGTGGATACCTCCCTGGCATCCCAAGTTATCAGCTCAAGCGAAGCGAGGGTGGATAACGAGGTCTCAGGACTATCATCCCCCCATTCCAGCCCCTGTAATGGGGGATGAAGGCCATTAGCACCCTAGGATCCCAAAGTGGGAACCTGGGGTGCTAAAAAAAAGATGTTTCTTCCTACACAGCGACGCCTGGAAGAAAAAGCCTTTTCCAAGATGGCCACCATGGAAAGGGAAGGCGTTGGTTCCGTACACGGCCCCTCTTCTCTTTCCATGGCAGCCTGCAGAAGGCGAAAAGAGAACCCTATGACCATATTACCACAAGCATATTTTTCTTCCCTTTCAAACCTATCCCAATTTCGAATAACTTTACCACAAAGCCAGTCCCAGGTGGACATGGCAACTTTAATTCCATGTGTTGTACCTCGTGGTCGTGGTCATGGTCAGTAGCCTGATTATCCAGATCATTACCTTATTCCATGACCCGACAATCTGGCCACTGCACATGGCCACAGGCTACACCTCAGTCACCAAAGGTATATCACTATTTTTTGTACTTACAAAATAAAACATGACCACATTTGCAAAACCATGCTTTCAGGTCCTTCTCAATGCTCCTTACACAAGTTTGCTGGAAATCCACCCATGTTTTATCTTTTCAAAAGTGTCAAATGATGCACATACAATTGTCATATAACCTAGCCCCCACTTGACAAAATCCATTCAGACTTACGAATACATTTATATCCAGATCTATAATCTTTTTTCAAACCTCTGTGGAGATTTGTCAAATGGCACCACATTTATAAGCCTTTACAATATTTTGGTAAACCCCCTCTGATTTTGCTCCCTCTTGACTGAATCCCAGCAAACATAGCAACAACATGTATATCTAGATCTACTATCAGTTTGCCAAATGAAGTGTAAATTTGTCATACGGCACCACATTTATAAGCGTTTACATTATTTTGGGACCCCCCCCTCTAATTTTGCCCCTCATGATAGAATCCCACCAAACTTTGCATAATCACTCAGAATCAGGTCATAAATATACATGCAGTTCCATTAAGTGGAGCCAAAGTTATAAGCCATCCAAGAATTGCATTCCACCAACCCTGTAATGCTGAGGTGTTTGCAAACTTCTCAGGACTGTTCGCAAACATCCGGACTGTTCGCGGACTTTCGTGTTGAAAACACCATTTTTTTTTGCTTCTTGCAGCCATATCCCATCCCATCCTCATCACCCCTCACCTCCCCAGAGATTATTTGATAAGTCTGATAAGTGCAATGTTGTGTTTTTTAATCTGTTTTTACTGCGATGTCCGCGGACAGAGGCTGGTGTCCGCAAACCCAAGATGGTGGGGGTTTCCAAAAATTTGATACACATCACGCTCTTCACCAGCCAATCAGCGAACACGTTGCATGTCCGTGGACATGATGAAAGCCGATTCACCAATCGGTGTCCTGTCCGCGGAGCGAACAGGGAACTGTGTCCGCAGAGCGGACATAGATATCACTAATTTTTTGTGACCTCCTTTTTGGTTGTTTTAAAAAAAAAACTACTGGACGGATTTTCACCAAATTTACAAAAGCACGCTGTTGGGACTAAGCCGCTGCTCCTGCCGCAGATTTGGTAAAAATGTGTCCAGTAGTTTGGGCTGTAGGCCTGAGCAAAGTTTTTCCTCATTCAGTCTATGGTAAAAAAAGAAATTGTAGGACCCTCTATAACTTTGCCCCCCTGAACCAAAACTCACTTTAAAAAATATTTAGAGTGGGCCATATAGTTGATTTGCAAAGTTTGGTGTAGATTCGTCCGGGGGAGCAAAGTTATAAGCCTCACCAAAAATGGGTTCTTTCTATGGGTTTAGCGACTTGACCGTAACTACACGGCCTCTACCGTGGGCCGTGTAATTCCCCCTGTAGTTAATGTATCCATTTGCTCTCTCAAAGTATTGCTTCGACCTCAGATGATGGTTACTGGCGTGGTTTGCATCTATCGCATCAATTACCTGTTGCTCCTGGGCTCTTATACTTGGGAAACTATAGATAGTAATAGTAGCGTGGTTGCTGAAGTCATTAAATTTCAGCGCCATACTTCTGATGGAGAGCAGCACATTATCAATGGCAAAACAATAATCCAGAGTCGTCCTCCTGCTGCCTGAGAACCAAGCATAGTCACCTGGGCAATCACCCATTTAACATACTCAATTCCCAATGTTCAAGGAAAATCCACTTTGTCGGCCCTGTGGATGTGAGGCTTTCTGTTTCTTAATACTATTACCATTTATATTCGGTCCCAATGTGCAATCCGCTCTACATATACAGCGAGCATTCAAATGCTGCCCCCCAGGATAACAAGATGTTCATTTGCACTTCTAAACCATCCCACAATGTCAGTGTTCAAATGTGGTCTCAGTGCATATACCTCCCGGAGGATCTTGTATGTTCATTAGCACACACTGGGCCTCATTATAACCTTGGCGGAATGGGTTAATGGGTGCCGCTAATTGAGGTGGACCCGTTAAACTCATTCCACCTCATTGAGAGGTTCCCTCGCGGGACACGGTAAGGACGCCTGGTAAAAACCAGGCGTCCTTACCGGGTCCCGCGAGGGGACCAGGGAGCTAACAACAGCCAGGTCGAAATTGGCCTGTTGTTAGCTCCCTGCCTCCATTCCCATTGAGCCCTATTGGGGCTCAATGGGAATGGGGAAGGTCCAGGCCTAGGTTCCCTGAAGGAGGACATACCGGGCCCTCCAAACTTGGAATGGCCCGGTAAATCCCCATTCAGGGAATCCGGACCTGGACCCGGTTTTGGTGGCAGCCATGTCCTTATTAAGGGCATGGCTACCGCCAAAGTCGTAATGAGGCCCACTGTTTCAACGTAACAGTAATTGGTTGATGATGTGCACTGCATGTGCAAACTGACATAGAGTTAATTGTCTCCAAATGAGTAATTTGGCGGCGGGGAGGCATTATGTGTTGACATAGGCGTTGCCCCGCCACTGCACATTAGGGATGTCACGGTATTGATTTTTTGACGGTATGATAACCTGCATGCGAAATGACGGTATACCGTGGTTATCGCGGTATAGCACACATGCGTGTTTAACCATTATCTTAGATAATATTTTGCCAGGGAAAGTCACAAATTTTCACCAAGACACAAAACACAAACAAGAGTCTCCACCAAGAAGTTGCCTTAGTTCTTCTCACATAAATTTATGTTACTTTAACTCAGCAGACAGGGATCCTGGTGGTCCAACTTAACTTGGTCATACAATATACAACCTTTATAGAAGTTTAGTTTTAGGTAGGAGGTCAAGAAATGTGGAGTCATGCAAGTGTTGTAGTAGAAGTCACTTATGTCTCAGTCGCACTAATGGTAATTAGACCATCAATATGAAGAAAAACAAATCTCAAATGATGTAAAATACTGTCATGCCATACAAAGTAGATTGTACACGATAACACGTGTACCTATAAGGTCATGCCACAGAAATAAATGACTAGACTGACTACCAAAATGCTATTCTAGTGACATTCACATAACACATATGCCGAAGAAAAAGCAATTGCACAGTCCCTAACCTCGGGTGTGAAAAAGTACACATAATGTCATTATATGTTGGCTCGCATCCGTGGGGAGGGGGTTTATGTGAGCATTTGATTTTGCTGAGGCAGACGGGCATGGAAGTCTTGAAAATAGCAGCTTTCAAGTTTTACTGTGTTAGTGCAAGTACATTTTTCTGCATGTGCACAAACAGAATAAAAGTTTAATGCTGCCGGTTTCAGGAAAGTCTTCCCTCCTCACCTCTCTGCCAACAGCAAGTGTGCATATCTGCTCCTTCCAGTGGTGCACCTAGGGTAACAATTCGGTGGGTGGGGGACGGGGGGGCTAAATGTTGGTGGAGGCGCTAACTTCAGAGAATGTGGGGGAGTGGCAAACATACTTATGTGGGGACATCTAACTTCTTTACACATTCCAATGAGACTATTCTGGTCAAGCTTGAAGGCTAAAAGCTGTTAAATCTGCCCTATACCTATGAAATCACCCACTTATTTATTTATTACATTTGTTATACGCCCAAACCCGGAGGTATCACGGCGTAGGTTACATGAACAGGCTTAACTGGGTACAGGGGAAAGTACAGTGCAGTGAGGGTTAGGGTGGTTGATTAAGCCACCAGCGGCACAGTTCAAGGCATGGCATGGTTATAATACAATACAGGCAGTGCGGGGCTATAATATAGATATAGGTCAATATAGACAGAGGAAGATAGCCGGATGATGTGGGAGAATGAGGCTCTCAGAGTCAAGGCATGGCATGGTTATAGTGCAATACTGTAAGTGCAGTTTGGGGCATAACATAATTATAGAACAATGCAGGCAGAGGGAAATATCCTTGAAGGGTGAAGTGAAAGAATGAGGATCTCATTGTCATGGATTGTTAAAACTTGTTGGAGAGCCAAGTTTTGATTAGGCTCTTGCACCGCTGGTGGGATGGCTTGTTTCTGATATGCATGGGGAGACAGTTCCAGATTTTTGGTGCAGCAACAGGAAAGCTGCCCCACCCCCCGCTCTAGTGCTTTTGAACCTCGGGATGAAGAGGTTGAGTTCTGGAACCTGATCTGAGGGATCTCGGGCCGCAGGAAAGGACCGAGACCACTGAAGTCCTGTGCATGGCCAGGGTAGGCCATCCTCTGTTTAAAGAGGCGACCACCCTCCCCCTGGGTAAAAGCGCCCTAAGGAGCGCTCACCTGCAGGAGAGCAACCACATGTCTCTGACACACCACCTAGCATTATTTTCCAGTGATCCCATTAGCCCTACCCAAGTATTGGGGTTCCCCGCTTCCTATGCCACCCCCTCGCTGCATCATGACTTCGGGTCAGACTGGCGGCCTGGTACCGGATCCCCCACGACCCTGGTTTCCCTTCCAGTTGGAGAGCTGCCACTCGCCCCTGCCAGCAGCAGCGCCGGGCACGGAATAAAGAGCCCTTTCACGCCACCAGTGCCGATGACAGAAGAGGCCCAGGCCAACATCCTGCTCTCAGGAAGGAGGCGCTCTCCTCCAAGTACCCATGGGGCTTTGTCAACAGTTCGAGTGTCCCCTACTGATAGGGAGCGGGCGAAAGATTGAATGTCAAAGCAGTGAGCGGCTTCTGGCCCTGGGGCAACAGGAGTAGAGCGTTTGGTGCCCAGGAGTGGTTTCTACAGCTGTTAACACCCCGCAGGCCACGTCTCCCCCGAAACCTAATTTGAATTGTGCGTCTCTTACCCCCCTTCTGAAGAACAAGTTCTCAGATCCACAGGACGGACATGCAGCCTTGCTGCCACAAAACATTCCTCCCGCCCTCACCACTCCCCTCTGCCCCCATTCCAATGGCCCCTATCCACTCCTTCTCCTTTCACAGAGTACGGTCTGGATACCCCGAGCAAGGGGCGCACAATATGCCAACCTCCAGGCCTGCCTGGATGCTCAGAGACTACTACGGTTGACACATGAAGGCACAACATGAAAGCTTTACAACACAACATAACAAAAGGCTGTGATACCCCACTATCAGATCCTGACAGCAGCAGGTGCATCACCGACCCCACAGTTTTCTTCCCAGCATACCATTTCTAGAACTGCCAGTTGCCTAGCCCTGTGTTAGTTGCGTACTGCCTCAGCCAGTCCTGTTTTTCTTAAACATCAGTAATTATGGTAGGACCAATTAGGCCACAACTCTGGCACTGAACAACCCTGCGCAGGTCCAGTGGGCCTCCATTCCAGAATCCAGGAGGGCACTGTCTGAAGAAAATCTGCTCCCTGCTCAGTCTAATAGCTGCCTGGCTTTTCAGAGTTCTTCTTGGTGACTGAAGTCATGCTGTGTTGATAGAAACTTCAGAAACTTATTTTTGTAACCTCCTCTCTGCTGCAGATAGCATGGGCCGCCCGTGTCTTTCTTACACGTGTGTCAGGAATGTTCCAAGCAGCCTGGGCCCGGGCAAACTCTGCCTCCAGTCCCAGGCTCACTGAACAGAAGCCTGCCAGCCCAGCCCAGTGACTCATAGCCCTGCTTGCATTCATTGTAAAGTCTGGGCCCGGGCAAACTCCGCCTCCAGTCCCAGGCTCAGAACAGAAGCCAGCCAGCCCAGCCCAGTGACTCACACCCCTGCTTGCATTCATTGTGAAGCCTAGGCCTGGACAAACTCTGCCTCCAGTCCCAGGCTCACTGAACAGAAGCCTGCCAGCCCAGCCCAGTGACTCATAGCCCTGCTTGCATTCATTGTAAAGTCTGGGCCCGGGCAAACTCTGCCTCCAGTCCCAGGCTCAGAACAGAAGCCAGCCAGCCCAGCCCAGTGACTCACACCCCTGCTTGCATTCGTTGTGAAGCCTGGGCCTGGGCAAACTCCGCCTCCAGCCCCAGACTGCTGAACAGAAGCCAGCCAGCCCAGCCACTCACACCCCTGCTTGCATTCATTGTAAAGTGCACTACAAAAACATCATTTATATCGGGCTTCGGTATACCGTTACAAACAAGGTAACGGTTATTTCAAGATAATTAAATTGTTCACGGTGTTTATACCGGTATACCGGTATACCGTTACAACCCTACTGCACATGCTGTCTTTTGCACTCTGCCGTGCAAAGTGAGTAAACACTGCCTAGCATGCTCGCATGGCAAAGGCACTCACAATTACAATTAAACACTGCTCAACTTGATCACATCTCGGGCAGTGTTTTATTTTAATAGTGAGCGCTGTTTACCATGTGTTCATGATAAGCAGCGTTTACATTTACAATTAAACTCTGCTGGGCATGCAAGTATCTCAGACAGAGTTTCATTGTCATTTTCTGCTTTGCCTGCCATGTGAGTATGGCACGCAGTGTGTATAATGCATTCCTAAGCGGACTCCATAGGGATCTCCAGCATTTGCATGGCCATGAAAATCCATGTGGCACGAATGCTGGAGAATTTGAATGGTGGAGAGGAAGGAAGGCCGTGAAAATGCACGTTGCATTCCACCCCTCGTCTCTGCCATACACATGATTGAATGTGTGGTATGGCGTGAATAAAAGGTGTTAAAGCCTAACTCATGTTGCGCTACTGAAGAGCATGAGCTGCTACGCGTGTTGCAGTTTAAAGGGGCATGGGAGGAACTGACTTATCCTGGTCTTTTATCTCAGTCTCTACTTGTATTTCATGACCACCTGTGATATTTGCCCTTCCTTGTTTTACACTGCACCAGAGAAATCAAAGACCAATCGATAGCAACGTACGTCAGCATCATCCAGATAGAGCCCAGTTACGTTGAAACATAAATCACGCTCTGGTAACACAGGGGATATGCGGAACCGGGAGCCATATTGATTTTCCATCAGTCACGTGGTTTTTGCCAGTGAAGGCTATCAATACATCTGGGGTGTCACTGACTCATGGAAAATGAACTGGTGTAGGATGTGAGCAGCATGGTGACATCACTCTGCTTGTCTTATTTCACTGAAACGAGGCGTTCCTTTGCAAAGAGCACCATGGGGGGTTCCGGGGAAGGCTGTGCTCATAGTCATCTATAACTGGAGCAGAGGTAAATCGAGAGCATTGATAAATGGTAGGGATGACCGTACTAATAATGAAAGCTTCCATGGCTATGCCGTCTGTCTCATTTCAGGGCAACGAGTACTAAAGTTCTGTGCTGCAGTTCTTTGTGGGCTCCTAAGTAAGCACCTGGCACTTATATGCCCTGTACTTACCTGTTTTGCTTTGCTTCATTTGTTCCATGGAGCCTTGTCTGTGCACCCCTGGTTCCCAGTGTTGTTGTATTGCAGGCACCTGCATGTGCCCTTGCAAGGTCCCTCATCCCCTCCCCTCCTTATGCACTTACTTGATCTGAATGTGACAAGCCTGAGAAGATCAGTTCCTCCCTCCATGCCTCCCTTTTAGTGCATACCCATAACTCACAAATCATCTTACATATATGAATCAAAAGCGGTTACCTGTGTATAAACTGTTGATTTGGTGTGCTCTCCTGGTCTCTCTCTGTCACACTTGCACTCGTTCTCATGATCTCTGCACTCTCTTTCTCTGCCCTTTCCCTCTATCACTCTCTCTATTTCTATGTGGGTGAGAATCTCAAGGTCAGGTGGGCATGTGCCTGAGACAACCCAGATGTTTCTGACAGCTGCAAGGCTAGTTGAAAAAAGAAAAAAACATATCTTGGGGGGAGGGGTGGATGGGGTGCTTGCTTAAGTAGCTATTGCAAAAATAAACGACTTAATGTAACTGTACTAATATTGTAAACATTCTCTTTTTTAAATTAAGATGTTGATTCCTAATGATGACTTCCAGTATAAATTGTACTCATGACAATAATTCAATACTTCCCTTACTGAGCAAAACACATAATCAAGACCTAGAATAACCATATACTGTATTTTCTGATAGAAGCTTGGCATTTTAAGATGGGCAGGCTGTACTTTTTCAAAATATCCCAGTTTCAAACGGGGAAGGGGCAAATAGCATCAGTGAAGGTTCAAGGTTTCTTTGCATAAGATGCATTTGGGGAACATAAGAATGAACACAGAGCTTTATATATGAGACATGTGTCTGTGTTAACTGGGTTATGTGCTTGAATCACTAAGGGCATAATGCACAGTTAGCCTGGAGATCCTATCGTTTTAGCAACACACACAGTAACATTAACATGCTTGTACATTTGAAACATGTTTGAAAGCACATCAGCACATGCCGATGACCACAACAAGACTCCCACATCAGTTGTTCAATGGGGGTCCAAAGGCTTTCCTTAAATAATATTTCCTTTAACAGTACAGGATATTTATTTGGGTATGGGTCACAAGGTACAGATGGTTTTGCTGATGCAAAGTTTCCAATGCACAGGCATTAGGCATATCTGCTTTACCCCTTGACTCGCTGATCTTATAAATGTATTTCTGTTAAGGATATTACGTTTATTTTAGCCAGAAAAAAAGATTTTTACCATGACTTTCCAGAAGAGGCACTCAATGGCAGAATTCTTTACAATTGGGCTGCTTAAAAATAAAGAAAATACAATAGAGCCGCAGCAGTTCTTCACCAGCACTAAGTGTAAATGGCACCAGGAGTCAATGGGCCTCATTACGAGTCCGGCGGTAACCGAGGTGGTAAAACCACCTGGTTACTGCCAGACTCGTATTACCATTCCGCCTCCGTGATTCCCAGAATTACCGGGGCATTACAACCCCGGTGACCCGGGAATTCCGGAGGCAGAATGGTGTAAATCCCCATTCCTATTGAGTCCCAAAGGACTCAATAGGAATGGGGATCATGGAAACACCGGCACCATCTCGTGATGGTGCCGGTGTTTCCTCGTCCGCTTGCAGGCGGGCGGTGTTAAACCCGCCAGGTCAGACCTGGCGGGATCGACGCCTCCGCCTCCAGGAGTCGTGATCACCTGTTATGGAAACAACGGTGGCGGCGGTTCTACCACCGCCGTTGTTTCCATACCGGGTGAGTTATAATGCGGCCACATGTTTCAGGGGTGGCCATGCATTCAGACTGCTCCAAAGTGAAAATCCACAGCTTCCCATTGAACCTAGCAGAATGGTTACAAAATGCGCCCGGTGACATTTTGTGTTTGCGTGGCATGCTCTGCTTGCATGCATGCAACTTTTGAGAATACTAAGAGGGTAATTCATAGAATCCAGCGCACAAGTAGCGCACGCGGCTGGCGCACAGCGTGCGCCTGCGATAGTCTGCGCCAGCCGCGTGCGCCAAAACCGAATCCGGCGCACAGCGTATTCATGGATTTTAGCTTCCCCAGGCAGCCGTGGCGCACAGTGGCGCAGCGACTCGCTGCAGCGCCAGTTACGCCCCCAGGAACGCCCCTTGCGCTGGGAAATCTCATAAAAACCACAAACCAGCGCAAGGGGCTGCGCTAACACTGGACCATCACGGCAAGCGGCCCATGCGATTTTCAAGGGTGCGCGGGAAGTTTCACACGTCAAATCCCAGGCTACGTCCATTTCAGGGGTGCGCGGGAAGTTTCACACGCGAAAAGCTAGGCTACGGGAATTGCAGGGGTGCACGGGAAGTCCCACACGCGAATAGCCTGTCCGCGTGTATTTCAGGGGTGCGCGGGAAGTCCCACACGCGATTACAGCAGGGTACTTGTATTTCAGGGGTGCGCGGGAAGTTCCACACGCGATTACAGCAGGGTACTTGTATTTCAGGGGTGCGCGGGAATTTCCACACGCGAATAGCCTGGGCGCGTGCATTTCAGGGGTGCGCGGGAATTATCACACGCGAATAGCCTGTGCGCGTGTATTTCAGGGGTGCGCGGGAATTTCCACACGCGATTAGGCTGGGCGCGTGTATTACAGGGGTGCGCGGGAAGTTTTACACGCGACTTCAGCAGGGTACGTGTATTTCAGGGGTGCGTGGGAATTCTCACACGCGAATTGCCTTGGTACGTGTATTACAGGGGTGCGTGGGAAGTTACACACGCGATTAGGCTGGGTGGGCCCTCACAGGTGTACCCTGTACACCCTCCACGGCCCCTGCAGGCAGCCCACAAAACAGGGGACTACCCTGCACACCTGATCATGTCCCCCTGCACCCCCATCCACCAGGGGCACCCTCCACCAGGCCCCCACCCATGTCTCCCACCACCCCCACCCCCCATCCACCAGGGGCACCCTCCACCAGGCCCCCACCCATGTCTCCCACCCCCCCCACCCACCAGCACTGCGGGGCACGTGGCCAGCAGGCAGTCAGGCAGCAGCAGATGGCAGGTGGGAGCGTGCTCAGGTCTCTGGGGGACTGTAATTTTGCCTCCTGGCCAGGAGCGTGGTCTTTCGTGTTTGAACGCGTGGACAGCCTGATAGGGAGTGATTTTGCACGTGAAAACCCCACACTCAGCGAATCGCGCGAAAACCCGTCACCAGCATATGTGCGTCTATAGTTACCTGCACGTGCAGTGTCAAAGCGTGTGATTGGTGAAAATGGATCTACACGCAGGAGTGACAAAGCGTGTGATTGGTGAAAATGGATCTACACGCAGGAGTGACAAAGCGTGTGATTGGTGAAAAGTGAGCTACACGCAGGAGTGTCAAAGCGTGTGATTGGTGAAAAAGGATCCACACGCAGAAGTGACAAAGCGTGTGATTGGTGAACATGGGCCAAGCACGTACACGCCGTAAGTGACGCTGTACGTGTGGGCCTGTATATAAGGTAGTGTTGAACACCATTTCCTTGTACGTGCTTTTCGTGGAGAGCGAGTGGGTGAATTCTGTACTTCTTGTCGTTTCACACGCGATTTACTTCACGGCGTTTCCAGTTCGTACTCCCTGTTACCTCTGACAGCTTTTTCTCTTTTTCCTCTTGTACTGGTTTACCTGGGCCTGTTCCCTCAAACAGTGTCCCCTTCTACTGTTGTCCTGTCTCCTCAGACAGCGTACACATCTTCTTTTGGCGGGGGTGTTGCCAACCAAACGCGCTCATTTTTCACGCTCTTTTACCTGGCAGACGGTGAGTCACGCACGTATCTAACTTCTGTGCTTGCCCCGTGTGTAGCCTACCCCTTCAGAGGTCATTCTAGGCTGCGTGTGACACGCATACGTTCATTGTGTTACTGGATGCCACAGCGTAGTGCAGGGTTTTCCATCAGCACACGTGGTCTAGGAGGGGTATTGTGCACGTTCCTTAACTTTTTTGGGGTGCCTGTGCGTTGCGTGACCCGTCATCTTTCCCCAGGGGTGTCATATAGCCTTGCCACTGCACTAGGGTACGAATACCATCTGGTACCCAACTCCTTTGACACCCAATTGCCCAGGACAATTGTGCACACCGACTCCCATACGCACAATACCATCAGTGCCATGGTTGGGAGGCGTGCAAGCCGTAAGGGTGGCAAAGGTGGCCGAGCCACACGTGGTGGCCGTGGAGGATCCACTAGGGGACGTGGTTGTGACTTGCAGGGTGCCCCTGTCCCCCCCAGTCTGGAGGACCAGTCAGGGACACCCATGCCCCCCCCCCCAGTTGAGAGTCATGTGGCTGATACCAACCCTGATCAGCCCTTGTCGGACCAGGCCATTGTGGCACCAGACCTGTCCGAGGGTGATCCCATCGCTGACATCCAGGTCAGCAGGTCCACTGCACGTGCACCGGTGCACATTGGTGTCATCAGGGCACGCGCATCTATGCCAGATAGGTCATCTGCTGGCCCCCGTAGCCAGGGTGTGGCTCCATCCACCCCACCTCTCATACACCCTGCCAAGACTGTGTCGGTCCTAGTTCATGCACCTCAGATCAGGCCTGACCCCATCCCACTACCCCCAATGCCTGCACCTACTCCCATGCTGAGTGGGCAATCCCACACACCCAGTACTGAGTCCACCACGGCTCCTGCCCCTAGTGTCCACAGCGGCGTAGGACACTCTGGATCCCCACCCCCTTCCAAGCGCAAGAGGAAGAGTGCACGTCCGGCACAGGCTGATGCCCCAGGCACGGCTGCACAGTCCGGCCCATCAAGGAAGCCAAGCTTCACAGACGCCGAACTGAATGCACTTGTTCAGTATGTGTCAGATCATGATAGGGAAATGGTCATCGTTGCATGGTCCAAGACCACACATGCCAGACGCCAGGCACACTGGCAGACCATTGCTGACAGAATAAGTGCCCTTGGAGTAGTGAGGCGCACAGCTAGTGATTGCCAGAAGCGCTGGAATGACCTTAAGCGCAGGGCAAAGGATAAGCTGGCCTCAAGTCATGCCGCAACCTTGGTGACTGGAGGTGGGTCCCCAGCACAGGAAATAGAACTCACACCACACGAGTCCGTAGCTGGATCCTACGTCACCGAGGGACAACTCCAAGGTGTGGGAGATCTCCCTGATTACGAGGCATCATCCGGTGAGTGCACATGCATGTGTGTATAATCCATGTGCATGGTGTGTGTGTGAAGCATTCATGTTGGGTGCCTGTCAAGGGGGTGTGTGGCAGAGTTGATAGTGGCACCCATGTGCCTCATCCAGTATGTTCAGTGCAACACCATCTGCCCACAGCACTATCCCTACTGGCAACAGTGCACATATGGCCCGACACCATGGAAGTTGCCCTTGAATTGTCATTTTGTCACTACATTGTTGCTCATACTCCCCTGTCTATTCATCTGATGTCTTACATACCATTCCTATACTTTCCCCCAGCCATTCAAGTTTCATCTTCACATGCCTGACATGCAATGATACCACATGCTAATGCGTCCTCTGTATATAAATGCCAACCAACATGCTGTCATACTGTGGATGTTGCCTTGACATCCACCTCCTACCTGTGGGCTTTGGTACCGTCTGGTTTCGAGCCCCATTCCCTCACACTCCATGCTGCTCTTCATGGACTATCTTCCATGACTTCTACAGTTCAGACCATCGTGCCCTACTCACGACACCTGCTTGCCAAAAGTCAAATGAGGGCACCCTGCCCTCCAATGCGACCCACCCTATTGCTGACCAGTGCATCTGAGCCTACTCTCACTGACATCTGCTCATACATGCCTTTGCCTGTCCCATAGACCCTTCACATGGTCCCTGTCCTCTCTCCTTGCTCCTCTTCCACCATCAATGGTGGGACCCGTTGGGGTGTACTCCTGGCCTCCTTCCAATCCTCAGAGGCCACTATTGATGTGCATGGTAATGGGAGCGTCTCAGTCCAAGGCCCTTAGGCCAACCTCAATCTCCTTGAGAAATGCTACCCACATCTCATCAACTTCCTTACCTCTCCTGCTGTCCCCCCTCCTCTCTCCTCATCAATCCTGCACTGCCTCCCTGCACCCTCCCATGAACCTTCTCCGCCTCCCACTCCAACTCCTACACATGCTGCACCTCTGATCTCTAGCACTCCCCGTAAGTCCTACAAGGCTGTCAACCTCCTCCACAATTACACTCCTTTCACTGCGGCTGCATCAGGCATTCCTCCGATATCTGTCACTTACATGAGGTTATGCACCTTGACATCCTTGGTCTCATGGAAACATGTCTGACGGCCAGCTCTGTCTGCATCCTTCACACACTCCTACCTGATGTTCAGGAGACCCTCTCCTTGGCCCGCCACTACTGTGCAGGGGGGGTGTGCCCTTGGCTTCCCTGAGGGTATTCCTGCCACTGTCACTCCTACTTAGACCTACTCCACTCTGGAATGGCTTGTGTGACGTCTCTCTCCACCACACCTTGACATTCACAAACTGTGCGTACTGTGTCTGGGAAAACTGGTCAAATGTACTACTTCATTTCTGAGTGTCCTCACCTCTCCTCCTCACTCATGTCCCCAGACACAGAAATCCTCTTCCTTGGTGCTGTACGCATCCACCTGCATGCTTGTTGACGCCCCCACGTGACCTTTCTGTGACCTCAGCAACTCCCTCTCACCCTCTAGACTCCCGTCTGTCCCTACTCATTCTGCAGGGCACACTCTTGATGCTCTGATCTCATCTGACTTTCCCCTCTCCGTCCATCTCTGCACTCCTCTCTCCTGGAGTGATCACATTCTCCTCTCCTCCCAGCTCACCCTCACCACCCCACAGGCAAAGCCACCCTCACCACTGTCACACACCTTCTTGGTATTCCGACCCATGAAGTGTGTGTCAGTCGAGGCTCATGCTGCCAAAATCTCCCCCCCATCCAGCTCCCCCTTAGGCTCACTCCCATCCTGACAGGGCCCACTCCATGCTCCACTCCATGTCAGGTACACTGGATGTCTTTGCCACGGTCATGACCACCTGTCTGAAGCCCCATGCCAATGCAGAGTCCTGGCATGACTCGGATCTTGTGAACCCAAACCACAGGTGCCGGGTGGCAGAGAGGGAATGTCCTGCATCATGGCCATCCTCTGGCAAACTGGCCTGCCACATGCTCCAAAGGCAATAGCGCCTCACCCTTTTCACCAAGATGAGATCCCCAATCCAAGGGCACATATCTGCGGCATGTGACAACTCTGCAGGACACATAGAAATCTGCAAGGACCTTGCCGAGCCAGATGCAGTGTGTACCTCCCCTGTCCCCTCCGAGCCCACAGCACTGCATGATTGTCTCTGTACCCCTATAGGCCACCCCCCCAGCACTTGTCTGCGCCTAACACCATCTGCCCTTGACGTCAAGTCCTACTTACCTTGTACAGCACTTCCAGCCGCCACTTCCCCTTGCACTTCATTGTGCCACCCACCCCTGCACTTGCGTGACATGAATGACACCAGCACCAGTAGGATTGTTGACTGGCATCCCCTTCTGCCCCACCACCCCTCAGTGCTCCGCTGTACCTTCATACATTTCTGGACCGGTGCTTCACGAATGCAATATGAATCCTTTACAGGTGATGGGGAGGTGGAATCACATTGTTTACTGCATTTTGTTGATGTAGACAAGGCACTGTGCATCGTGGCCAATTTGGACTAGCAGATCCATGTACAACATGTTTACTTATTGATGTGACGATGCAATGTCAGGACCAGAGTGGTTGAAATCCAAAAAAGTAGCCCTCCTCTCCCTCTTCACTTGGTGGCTATGTCACATGCCATGTGTGTGATGGCATGTGCCTTTGACATGGCAATCACCGGCCAATGTGTGATGGCAGTGCTAGGCAGCATGGTGAGCAGGCGTTGCTCTCCAATCTGTACATTGTATGCCCTGAGCCTCCCCTACAGACCCAGTGATGGTGAATGCATAGGAGGTCTCCCAGTCATGTGGGACATGTGTCGTAGAACTACTGCCTCTGTTGTTCATCAGCCCTTGTTGCATGCCATGGTGCTAATGCCTGTTTCCATTTTTCTCTTTCATGTCTTTGCAGGGGACGAAGCACTTGTTGATGCTGGGGATGTGGTGGTTGAGCCGTCCCAGGAGGGCAACCCGGGCCGACCTACCACAAGTGAGGGACGTGGTGTGTTTGTGGGTGAAAACCCACAAGTGCTGCAGGTCGTGCTGTCGAGGGGTGTCTCTGGGGGTTCCTCCCCCGAGCAGTATTCAGGTGTAGACTCGGAGGATGACACCTATGTGCAGTCGCAGGTGAGTGTTCTTGGGAGAGAATCTCCTCTGTCCGACCCACCTGCAGCCGGGCCATTGCCCTCAATGGGGATGTCAGTGTCGGCAGATCAGCCTCCGGTGGTTACGGATGCAGGGCCACACCACCCAATCTCTGATCCTGTTCCTGGGGCTGCAGATCAGAGAGGGAATGCAGTCCTGCAGCCTGAGGCCTTGCCGGCACAGCAAGGCGCAGTCCGCCTTGCCCCAGGCAGGTGTGGTGCCCGTCAACGTGGTGGCCGTATGCCACCTGGCAATACCGTTTGGGAGCAATCCATCTACGGTATGGCCACCCAACAGGCAGCATCATCCGAGATGATTGCACAGGCCATGGATAGGGTGGCCACTTCCATTGTCCCCCCAGAAAGGCTGATGGAGCGACTGGAGCAGGCTACAGAGTCCATCTGCCAGGCACACAGGGAGGATATGTTGGCGTCCAACATGGACAGGCGGGCGGCACTGGCGACTCTGCGGGAATCACTTTCCATGGAGTCCCAGCGCCACAGGGAAGGCCTGAGGGAAGAACTCCGTCACCTCAGGTCGACCCTGTTAGAGCTTGAGGCTTCATCCCATAGAAGGACAGAGGAGCAGCTGGAGCGTCTGACACGGACGCTCTCGGCCGAGATGCAGGCAACTCGTGCGGAGGTCAGGTCATCCCGGGAGTTACTGCATGGGGACCTCCGCATGATTATAACCCAGAACCAGAACTACCAGACCCGCCTGCTTGCAGCCATGGAGGAGCAAACTCGTGCTTTGCGTGGGCTGCCTCCCATTGTCACACCATCTTCTGAGGCAGCTCCCCCACCTCCAGAGTCAGCTGCAGGGTCTGGCCAGAGCCATAGCGACTCATCTCCCACAACAGAGTAGCCGTGTGGGCCACGAGCCTATGGGGTGTTTTAGTTTCCCATGATCCACACAGGTGGATTGTGGCGTGCATCCTGTCCTCGGACCTCATAGGTGCCCCTCCCCCCCCGCCGGCCCTTTCATGGCCATTTTTTCTCAATTTTATTTTTATTTTGCAAGAGTGTTGCCTTGTGTGGGTACCTGGGCATACACTGTATTGTGGCTGGGCACATGCAGGCTTGTCCTGAGTTTGGTTTCGATGCTTGGGTAGCAGACATCCACACCCCTCCTGCTTCCGTTTCCATGGGCTTGCAAAGGGTGTGCCCAAGTGACAGCAAATTACACGGTGACATTGGACTCCCATGAGCTGTTGGCCAGTCCATAGTCAATACTGTGTAGACATTCATAGTGTTCATTGTTGTTGCACCTAACTATGCATGATGGTTTGATATGTGCCTCTACTTACATATGTTGCTCATGTTTTGCAGGTATTTCACACAGATCTTCACAAGGGCATACTCTCTGGAGTCAGACTACATGTCGGTAGATGTGCACTGACACTTTTGCATGGCGCCATCACTGTACATCTGGACGGTGAGGACATACCAGCAGAATCAGGTAATGAGACTACCATTGATTACATGCATTGTGTCTTGTTTGGGTGGGCTTCAGGGTGGGTTGGTGTGTAATTTGATTGAAATTACTCTTACACAGGTGTGTAGTAGTGGCTCCAGCGCGGTTAGCTGTTCAAGTGCGGCTATGTTCCATTTGGGGCACTGCTATTTGTGACACCGGTGTCATGTTGTGATGGCCAGTTTGTTTGCTCTCACATACCATGACATGGTGTCCTCAGTGGCGGGACTGTGAAAGGAATGGGTGACATGGCAATGTTGTCATGTAGTGAATCGCCTGTGGCAATGCATATTTGATTGATGGAGTTGTGTCTTCTCGTTGTGATGCATTGCTGGTGTATGTGTAGGTAGGGGTGCACACATAGTGACACTTCCATGTTAACAATCTCAGGCTGATGTGTATCTGACAGTTTATTGTCGAGTAATTTTGTTACATTGTCAGGTAGTGTCATCATTGATTGTCAGATGGTATGTGCCAGAGCAGTGTGCACTAGCCAGCACTGTGATTCCTAGGTGAAGAAGTTGGCCACCAGTTGCGTACGGGCTGCCACCCCCCGTGCCCTTTCCCCTCCCATGCGCAGCGGGCGTGCATGTGGTTGTGGATGTGGGGGCACCACCATGTCCACGGGCAGGCCCCGGCGTGTTGCAACGTTGTGCAGGACACATGCTGCCACTATGATCCTGCACACTATTCGGGGAGCATATAACAGCTGCCCGCCAGAACGGTCAAGGGAGCGAAAGCGTGACTTCAGCACTCCGAATGTGCGCTCCACTATGCCCCGTGTTGCAATGTGGGCTGTGTTGTACCTTACCTCGGGTGGCGTGGTGGGGTTCCGGATTGGGGTCATCATGTGGGGGCTGATAGGGTAGGCACTGTCCCCTGCGGAGGTGGTGATGGGTATCATTAGTGGTGTTGTGTCATGACCCAGTATCTGACATGCATGCATGTGCAGTGGCATTCATGCTCACCAAGCAGCCATGTATCTCCATGCTGGCCAGCCTCCAGGTCCCGGCATAGTGTAGACATTCTGTAGATGAAGCTGTCGTGGGTGGACCCGGGATAGTTGGCATATACTGATGTGATTATTCCCTTGGCATTGCATACAACTTGCACGTTGATGGAATGCCAGTGCTTGCGGTTTCTATAGATGTGCTCTGTTGCCCTGGGTGGACGTAGAGCCACATGTGTGCAGTCAATTGCACCAAGCACTTTGGGGAATTGAGCCACACCATAGAAATCCTGGATGCACGTCCGCCTTTCTGCATGAGTCCTGGGGAGATATATGTGCCTGCGGACTGATGGCCGTGCAGTGATGATGTTCAAGACCTGGTGTAGGCAGCGTGACTGCGTGGCCTGTGACACAGCACCCACTATGGCACTTGTCCGCTGAAAGGATCCAGTGGCCAAGAAGTGCAGTACATTCAGGACCTTCTGCAGGGGGCTGAGTGCTTGGGAGCACAGGGTGGGTGATGTGAGGCCATCCTCCCACTCACTGACCAGGTCCAGTATGATGTGTGCTGGAAACCTGTACCTCCCATACACCTGGTCATCAGGCATCCCGAATAGGCTGGTTCTGGGTGTGAATATTCTGGCCCTGACTCTCCTCCTCCTCCTCCTTTGGTAGCCCACTGCCACTGCTGCTAGGAACGGTATGTTCATCCTGGCATCTGGCTTGTTTATTGATAAGTGCGCAAATTAATGCCTTGCGCGTGTTCTAGGCGAGCGTGTGACCCTCGCACCCCTGGGATCTAGTTCCCACTTCAATAGCGTGTGGAAATTCCCACGCAGCAGGCATACAGGTGCGCTGACGTACTTGCGTGTGTAAGTGCCCGCGCACCCCTGTAATACACGTACATAGGCCAATCGCGTGTACGCGCACTTTTGGCCAATTACACGCGATGTAATACACGTACATTGGCCAATCGCGTGTACGCGCACTTTTGGCCAATTACACGCGATGTAATACACGTACATTGGCCAATCGCGTGTACGCGCACTTTTGGCCAATTACACGCGATGACACTCTGACGCGCAGTATTTCCACGTGTGCTCCGTCATCACGTGCTGAGTGGGGAACGCCCGTGCGGATCACGTCAGACGCGCTTACGCGGTGAGGGACTCTGGTCCAATAGAATCGCGTATGCGTGCTGATGCACTTACGCGCTAAGGCCCTTTCCTCGGATTTCACGCTGACGTGCAGGAATTTCACGTGCCAAATCACTCCGTATCAAGCTGGCCACCCGAAAACACACGGAACACCACGCTCCTGCCCAGAAGGCCGGGTTACTGCCCCCCCAGTGCCCTGAGCAGCCTCCCACGTGCTATCTGCTGCTGCCTGCCTGCCTGCCTGCTGCCACCGTGCCCTGCCATTTGGTGCCTGCACATCAGCCATCTGCAGGGGTCCAGTTGCTGTGTCCACCCCTGCTGGAACTGAAGACTCCCAACTGGGATTACATCGCTCCACAGCCCAGCCCCAGGACCCAGTTGCCCACCCACACCTGCCTCTGGGGTTGCCATGTCGGGCACTTCAACATCTGGCACCAGTGGCAACCCCAGGCCAGAGGGGCAGAGGGGCACCAGCTTCACTGCCACCGAAGTTGGTGTCCTGGTGGAGCATGTCCTGGGGCAGTATGATGCCCTCTTTGGATCGTCCCGCGCCAGCAAGGAAGGATGGGAGAGGATCTGGGCCGACTGTGTGGTTGCCATCAACGCGGTGCAACCCGCAACGTCCAGAAGATCAAGAAGCGCTGGGAGGACTTGAGGTCCAGGACCCTTGTGAAGGCCCGGCGCCTCGTGGAGGGGGGCCGGGGCCGCATGAGTTACATCCAGAAGAGGGTCCTGGAATGCGTACGCCCAGCGCTCCATGCCCAGGTCCTTGAGAGGGAGGCCCGTCTGGAGTTGAGCGGTAAGTGTGCAAGCATTACTGTGTGAGACAGGGCATGTTGCGGTGTGCTGGTTCTATGATACTTGCCTGTATGTGTGCCATGGGCCATGTATGCATGTATGTGTGCAGGGACATCATGGTAATGCATGTGCGACCAGTGATGTGTGACCCACATGGTTGTTGCATGTGTTGAAATGTGGCATGGGGAGCCCTATGCAGATTTAGGACATGAGAGCATGCCAGTCTCTGTACCTGGACATGGATGGGGGTGAAGGATGGGTGCTGATGCCAGGTACATATATGGTAGCCATGTCTGTGTGCCTGACCTGCGTGTCTGTGACTTGTGCATGCCATGGATGCATGACACATGTGTGTGACAATGCACAGATTCTGTGACGCACCCAACTAACCCTTGTTTCGCCTGTGTTCGTTGTGTTTGGGGCCAGATGGATGTGACTGAGGTGAAGTGTGTGCATGTGATATGCATGAGCCATGATGCATGTGAGTCACATATCATTGAATGTTTCAAGAGTCAATTGGACATGCATGGAAATGTGCATGGCATGCACCATGCCTGTTACTGTGTGTGTTTTGCCTGGACTGACCCATGTGTTGTGGAGGGACATGATGGAAGTGTACTTTGACAGGGGTGCTCATCTGCTATTGCTTCCTGTCTAGGGGACCATTTTACAGTAGCCTGATGCTTGTGTCCTTTGTCTCCCTCTACGCAGCGGCTAGTGAAGAAGAGGGCGGAGACGGCGCTGTGGAGCAAGGCGGCGGGGATGCCCCCACGGCTGCAGCGGAAGGGGTGGGTGAGCCCCCACAGGGGCCTGCTACGGCGGGAGACGGTGAGGAGCCATCCAGGTTGGTGGTTTGCACAGAGGAGGAGGAGGCCGACACTGGTGCACACATGGGGCCTGGTGGGAGCATCCCTGCTGGTGCAAGTGGTGCAGTCCAGGGCCAGGGGCAGGAGGCAGCACAGGTCACCGTGGAGGTGCCTGTGCATGTCGCTGTCCCTGACCCTGTGAGTGCACCACCATGCACCAGCAGGGATGCCCCGTCCCAGGCCCGTCCGCAGGTAGTGGGGATGTCCATGTCAACTGACTCCCCTCCACCTGCGGCCGTGGGAACCCCTGGCCACGTGGAGCAGGTCCTGATTGGGGTCGCAATGCGCACGGCTGTGATTCGTGATGACGTGCGTGCTTCCCGGGAGGAGCACGCACGTCATCACGAAGTGCACCGTGCCGACGTGGCCCAATTGGGATCGGCCATGTTCGGGGGGTTCCTGCATGTGTTGGCCAATCTGACGGCCCTCTCCTCCTCTGTGCAGGCTATCCAACGGTCGTTCTCCTTGCCGTCTTCCGGCCCAGATGCCACCATGGCCCCCTGTGGACCTGCCCCGACCAATGCAGCCAGCTCGGTGGGGATCCCATCCCTGCCACAGTTGGGAGTCGGAGGTCCAGCAGGGGTGGATGACACAGCAAGTGGACCCCAGCAGATGGAAGATGTGCCGGCATCATCGGGCAGGGCACGTGCACGACGGCGTCGGTGGTTACCATCAGCCTGGATGCCGTCGTGCTGGCAGAGGCAGTGGCGTCGGAGGCAGCAGCGGGCTCGACGTGGGAGGCATCATGGCTCAGGGCCATCAAGATCAGAGGGGCAGGCATCGGCCGGAGGGCAGGGCAACCCTGGCATGGCGGTGTGTTCCGTGTGGGAGGAGTTTGGCCAGCGGATAGGTGCGGAGCGGCAGCGGGTGGAAGAGGAGCGGCTCGCCATGGCCAGGGCGGAGATCTCCATGCATCGGGCATTGAGGCGGGCTGAGTGCCTCGAGGAGGCTCGCAGGGATTTTGGTGAGCACATGGAGTTGTCCCTGCGAGACCTCGGGGCCAGGACAGAGTCCCGCCTCCAGGACATTGACATGGAGTTCGAGGATGCCCTGGCCAGCATCACCAAGTGAGCCGCAGGACTAGCCCGCTGCCTTTGTATATAGTTTTTTAGTTAGTTAGTGCTAGGTTTCCTTTATTTATTTTTATTATTTTGGACCGCTCGGACAATGGCCACTTTTTTGTACATATTTATTTTATTAGTTAGTATTAGGTTTCATTTGTGCTGTTGGGCTCATGGACCCTGGAACATTCCTGTATATATTGTTATATTTTGGGAGATACATTTTTTAATTTTTTTATTGTTTACACCATGACGTAATGGTTTTTCTTTGATTTCCTACTACATGGTTTTGCTTTGGACAAATTATATTGATTTTTTAATCCTTTGTTTTTTGGTTTATCATTTTTGTTCTCGGACATGGACCTTTTATTTACTTTGCCACATAGTTGTATGTTTTATTGGTTTACTTGATTTGTGTTTTTAATACATTTTTATATTATCTTACACTTGTGTTATTTTCTCTTTGGTTTCTTACATGTCATGATATGGGTTTTGACATTCACTTGCACCCATTGTGTATGTGTGTGTGACAGACATGTGTTCTTTTGCATACTTGCCTTTGGGGTTGTGTCATGTGATTGCATTCACTATGTGGGTGCATGCAATCCTTGCCTGGGTATGCTGGCCATTACTGCCATGATTGTGTATCGTCAGGACCTGGGGCCAGGGGGACATGGGTGGGGGCCTGCTGGCAGGTTCCCCACAGTGCTGGGGGTGGTGGGAGACATGGGTGGGGGCCTGGTGGAGGGTGTCCCTGGTGGATGGGGGGTGGGGGTGGTGGGAGACATGGGTTGGACATGGGTGGGGGCCTGCTGGCAGGTTCCCCACAGTGCTGGGGGTGGGGGTGGTGGGAGACATGCGTTGGACATGGGTGGGGGCCTGCTGGCAGGTTCCCCACAGTGCTGGGGGTGGGGGTGGTGGGAGACATGGGTTGGACATGGGTGGGGGCCTGCTGGCAGGTTCCCCACAGTGCTGGGGGTGGGGGTGGTGGGAGACATGCGTTGGACATGGGTGGGGGCCTGCTGGCAGGTTCCCCACAGTGCTGGGGGTGGGGGTGGTGGGAGACATGCGTTGGACATGGGTGGGGGCCTGCTGGCAGGTTCCCCACTGTGCTGGGGGTGGGGGTGGTGGGAGACATGGGTTGGACATGGGTGGGGGCCTGCTGGCAGGTTCCCCACAGTGCTGGGGGTGGGGGTGGTGGGAGACATGCGTTGGACATGGGTGGGGGCCTGCTGGCAGGTTCCCCACAGTGCTGGGGGTGGGGGTGGTGGGAGACATGGGTTGGACATGGGTGGAGGCCTGCTGGCAGGTTCCCCACAGTGCTGGGGGTGGGGGTGGTGGGAGACATGGGTTGGACATGGGTGGGGGCCTGCTGGCAGGTTCCCCACAGTGCTGGGGGTGGTGGGAGACATGGGTGGGGGCCTGGTGGAGGGTGTCCCTGGTGGATGGGGGGTGGGGGTGGTGGGAGACATGCGTTGGACATGGGTGGGGGCCTGCTGGCAGGTTCCCCACAGTGCTGGGGGTGGGGGTGGTGGGAGACATGGGTTGGACATGGGTGGGGGCCTGCTGGAAGGTTCCCCACAGTGCTGGGGGTGGTGGGAGACATGGGTGGGGGCCTGGTGGAGGGTGTCCCTGGTGGATGGGGGGTGGGGGTGGTGGGAGACATGGGTGGGAGCCTGGTGGAGGGTGTCCCTGGTGGATGGGGGGTGGGGGTGGTGGGAGACATGAGCAGGGGTGCAGGGTAGTTCCCTGTGGTGTGTGCTGCCTGCAGGGGCCGTGGAGGGTGTACAGGTAATGCCTGGGAGCACACAGCCATATCGCGTGTGGAACTTCCCGCGCACCCCTGAAATCCACGTACCCTGACTAATCGCGTGTGGAACTTCCCGCGCACACCTGCAATCCACGTACCCGGCCATATCGCGTGTGGAACTTCCCGCGTACCCCTGAAATCCACGTACCCGGCCATATCGCGTGTGGTACTTCCCGCGCACCCCTGAAATCCACGTACCCGGCCATATCGCGTGTGGAACTTCTCGCGCACCCCTGCAATCCACGTACCCGGCCATATCGCGTGTGGAACTTCCCGCGCACCCCTGAAATCCACGTACCCGGCCATATCGCGTGTGGTACTTCCCGCGCACCCCTGAAATCCACGTACCCGGCCATATCGCGTGTGGAACTTCCCGCGCACCCCTGAAATCCACGTACCCGGCCATATCGCGTGTGGTACTTCCCGCGCACCCCTGAAATCCACGTACCCTGACTAATTGCGTGTGGAACTTCCCGCGCACCCCTGCAATCCACGTACCCGGCCATATCGCGTGTGAAACTTCCCGCGCACCCCTGAAATCCACGTACCCTGACTAATCGCGTGTGGAACTTCCCGCGCACCCCTGCAATCCACGTACCCGGCCATATCGCGTGTGGAACTTCCCGCGCACCCCTGAAATCCACGTACCCGGCCATATCGCGTGTGGAACTTCCCGCGCACCCCTGAAATCCACGTACCCTGACTAATCGCGTGTGGAACTTCCCGCGCACCCCTGCAATCCACGTACCCGGCCATATCGCGTGTGGAACTTCCCGCGCACCCCTGCAATCCACGTACCCGGCCATATCGCGTGTGGAACTTCCCGCGCACCCCTGAAATCCACGTACCCTGACTAATCGCGTGTGGAACTTCCCGCGCACCCCTGCAATCCACGTACCCGGCCATATCGCGTGTGGAACTTCCCGCGCACCCCTGAAATCCACGTACCCGGCCATATCGCGTGTGGAACTTCCCGCGCACCCCTGCAATCCACGTACCCGGCCATATCGCGTGTGGAACTTCCCGCGCACCCCTGAAATCCACGTACCCTGACTAATCGCGTGTGGAACTTCCCGCGCACCCCTGCAATCCACGTACCCGGCCATATCGCGTGTGGAACTTCCCGCGCACCCCTGAAATCCACGTACCCGGCCATATCGCGTGTGGTACTTCCCGCGCACCCCTGAAATCCACGTACCCGTCCATATCGCGTGTGGAACTTCCCGCGCACCCCTGCAATCCACGTACCCGGCCATATCGCGTGTGGAACTTCCCGCGCACCCCTGAAATCCACATACCCGGCCATATCGCGTGTGGAACTTCCCGCGCACCCCTGCAATCCACGTACCCTGACTAATCGCGTGTGGAACTTCCCGCGCACCCCTGTAATCCACGTACCCGGCCATATCGCGTGTGCAACTTCCCGCGCACCCCGGTATGCACGCACACGTTTATTTTTTCTCTCAGCGCGTGTCTGTGTTTGTGGGTACCCCTTTGTACGTCATTTGTCCTGGAGGGCCACAGTATTGGACATTGATCATGTCTGTATATAGGTGCTATTTGTTGGCGCACCTTTTAGCGCACATTTCTTGCAGGCGCAGAGACGCTACCGCCTGCTTTCTTGTGGCGGTCGTGTTTGTGCCTGTTTGTGCCTGTGCGCTGCTTTTAGCGTGCGCTTTTTTGCCCTATTCTATTCCATGAATACGTGTTGTATGCGAGCGTGTGGGCGTTCCGCGCACTTGCCTCCTATACTTTCCCCGTGCCGCCGACATTCTTCCCCATTCCGAGTGTTGTGCCCCATTTTATTCCCCATTCCGAGTGTCCCGCCCTGTGTTCCGCCTACTTTAGAGCTGTGCGCTGCGCTCGGAGTGATAGCGCAGTGGCCGTGGCGCACGACGTTGGTTGACCTGTGCGCCGGCCTGCGCCGCATGCTTTTTCAGCGCACGTCCTCTGCTTTTCTTGCGCACGGACTTCCATGAATCGACGTGCGCTGGTTTCCCTGCGCTTTTCGCTTATTTTCGGCACAGCGCACGTATTGGCCCCTCTGCGCCGGGATTTTCGGCGCACATTTATTCCATGAATCGGCCTGTTAAATGACTTCACAATGATTTCGATTTCAAGGATTTCGATAGGTGGCGATACTAGTAGACGAGCACAACTATGTCCATGCAGGCTAGAACATGTTTATGGAGTTCTGGATAAGAGAAATGTACACATGTGGTCAACGTGTTTGCAAATAATGTTTTGCTGTCAATTTTATAAGAGCATAAGCAGCCAAATCTAGGGAATCTCGCAAGGTGGATCTGGAGTGGGCCCAAATAAATTGACATATTAAGCATTTAGTATAATAAATACATCAGTAGATTAGCAGTAAAGGTTAACTAATAAGGGTGGTGCACACAATTCCTACAACAATTTTATCAGAGCACTCATATCAAATAGTTATCTACTTAACCATCCCTAGGTTCAAACTACAAAAAGCGGGTGGATCAAGCTTCCCCATTCTAGCTTCCAAGCTTTGGAATGCCCTCCCCCTCACCATCCGATCAGAAGAATGCTTCAGTACCTTCAAGTCCAAAACGAAATCCTGGCTCTTCAACCAGCCTTGAAACGTGGATTTCTCATGCACCTTGGAGCCCTGCCCTAGTAAAACACCTGTACTAACCTCTACTCTGTAAAAGATGTATATTGCGGTATGTTCTTAATTACTTTGCACTGTATCTATTCTCGCTAAGTAACCATGTCCAAAGTTGCGCCCTGATGCCTCCAGGCCTGACGGTGCACGTTACAAATAATTTTAAAAAAATTAAAAAAAAATGTTCAATAAGCAAACAACATGCACCATAAAGGGGAAGGAGGGGGCTGCAAAAGATTAAAGTGAGTCAATATATATATACACACACACTCACACGCGCACACGCACACACACACGCACGCACGCACGCACGCACGCACGCACACACACACACACACACACACACTCCCCCCCTGTGCATACTTGCATGGATCCCTGAGTCACAGTGAGAGGCACTCAGGGATAATTAGTCACTGCACCATCTTCGTTTGGGCCTGTTCTGCCCTGCGGATGGCCTCCACTGATGCAACCCATCCCGGCGGCATGTGTGTTGACAGCTGTCAGAATGGGAGGCACACTTTGCACCTTACATTCTGAGTCTTCAGCCTTTTGTGTTTTACACCCAATGCCGTTCCTCAGACTATTCCCAAAGATTTAATGCACAACAAGTAGGCGAGCGTCCTGGATTTGGTCACTTCCAGTGGCGGCTGCTTACATAGGGCGGGGGGTGCCGCCCCACCAACCAGGGCCCCCACAGTGTGCAAACAGAACAGTAAGTTCTCTGCAGTGTGGAAGAAAATGAATGTTGGAGAGCGGCAGATTAATTATTTGTTTATGGATAATTAACTTGCTAATCTGCAATGTTCAGTCAGCGTTCAATGCCATCGTGTCACTCTTGTACAGGGGTGTGTCCCGTTTTATGGATTTTTTCAATTGTAGAATGTGCAGAGCTCATAGCTCCACGCACTCTATGTAACCATCTGGAATCCAGGAGGCTGGCGGGGCGCTGGAGGGGTGGCCCTGCAGTAGTATAGTCAGTGCGCAAACAGCGCAGCACAGACAGAATGAATTGGGTAAGATAGCAGCATAGCAATAGCTTTTACTGGATTGTCACTGGCTGTTTGCCAGCCAATGACCATCAGTTTGGGGTTATGGGCTCGTGTGTGTGCCTCACTTTCTCGTTGTTTCTCTCGTGTCTTGACTCGAGCAGTGGCCAGCGGACTTTCTGCAGGAGGACTCCCGCCTGCCAGAACCTGAGGCCCAACACTTTGTGTGCAACCTCGGCCGAGTCTTCCCAAGCACCACCTGTAAGTGTTAGTTAAGTAGTTAAAGCAACTAATGCTAACTCCGACCGAAACTCGCCTTAGTCTCGGTGAGTCGGCTCCTCGACCTTCCTCGCGTCATGTGTCTCCCAGTCGCACTTTGGCTCGAGTCGCGTGCTTATTGAAAATTGACTACTTAATGTAGTACTTTTAAAAAGTAGTCAATGCTCAATAAGCACGTAAGAGGACTTCACGTTGTGCCCGCGACCCGCCCAGCCTTCATTCCCAAATGCTTGTATGCATGGTATGGGTCAGGGTGCATGCTTGTAGTTAAAAGTACATGAGTCTTAGTTAAGTTGCAGGCATAAAAGTTACATTTCAGGTAAATTATTAAAACTAAAATCCAAAGCTTTTTTTGCCGTACACTGGATTTTATTATAATCTTGTAATTAATTACACAACTCGACATGCGCAGACAGCCCTCTTGGAAAAATAACAAGCTTTTCTTTTAAGCAGAGTTCAGCGTGTTATGAGACAGATTCAGAAGCGCCAGACCAATCAATTATTTTTTAGGGAAGTGAACTACGTCAGCGGCTTATATTGTGCTTCCTAGATTGTATTTCTGTTTAGGGCTTCACGCTTACGCTTTCCACTCCAGCCCTCTTTCCTTGCGAAGAAAAGAGAATTCAGGGTCGATATTAATGCATGCATGGTAAATTACACTGGTTTACCGGGAACCCTCTGGCCTTCTGGCGCAGCGCTGCCATAGGCAGGACCGGACTCTTACTTGAGAATAACACGCGCATGATGTTAACTTTTCTGGAATTGTGCTCCTGCCAAATACCCAACGCGCCTGTGATCTGATCCCATTCTGTAAGGTTTAAAAATCATTGAGTTAGCCCCCTTACTCTTTGTACATATACTGATCAACATTCAGAGTACAACAGCTTGAACAACCACTAAACGTCCTTTTTGAAATCGGATTGCAATGATTTTGTCACCCTTTTCTCTTCTTCTTACTCCTACTCTCTAATATCCATTGCCGGAAAATGATGTCTGTAATGTATATTGGTCTAATAGAGGTTGGCTCTCTTCGTCCCCCTGCTTATATACTAAGACTAACCTCCTACCAGGATTTTGACACACAGTGCCCTCATGGAAGCCCCTTAACACTCTTTTTAGCAGAGGCACTAACCATCTGGTTAGAGACAGCAATTTTATATGCGCATTCTAGTAGATTTTAAAAAAATGTGTCTTCCCTTCCACCAGTTCGATTTATGCCACGGTGGAGAACTGATTTCTCCTATATTGTTTAGCAATAGTTGTTAGCCTTGATTTTGATCCGTAATAGGTGAAAAGCGCAGTCCTGCAGGCCACACATCACAAAATCTTTGTGTGAGGCGTCGCAATAAGTTCACACTATGGATGCTGCCAAGTGTGTGTGCGTGCGTGTGCACGTGTATTTGTCACAGGATAGATGGCAATGGGGACTGTTATGTCTATGGGTAGGAGGGTTAGCATTTAGTGGGGTTGGAACATACAGGGGGGTGGAAATACAAAGGCAGTGTGGCATGAGGGGGCAAACCCTAAACAGGACAGGGAGAGGTTGTTTGGAAATGAGGCAGCAAGGGGGAGTACCCAAAAAGTCAGATATTGCGGCTGGACTCTGTAAGGGGGAAGTATAAGAAGGCAGAGTGCTTTGGAGGATGCCCTTCTCCCTACAAAATGTAGACGAGTTCCATGGGCAATGCGACAGTGATAATGGTACATGGACTGGCAGTTAGAGGCATGCTGTGCTTAATTAGTGGCAGAGAGATATATAACTTTCTTAACTACTACATTCCTCGTCAAATCATTCTGAGGCTCCATGCTGTATACTACTTTTATTAGACTTGATTATTTTTGCTACCACTTCCTTCACTAGGTCTGTATACATCTCTAGTGCCATTTCTACTGCAGCATCCCTTTGTTTCATAGTCCACTTATTTAGTTGGCCACGCACTCAATCTGCTTCTTCGTGGTAGATGCATATGGTGTGCGTCCATCCCAAACTGGGTACGTTTTGTGAAAAATACTGTAAACTCCATTAGGTTACCTCTGCTGTATGCCTGTGTTCTTTCGCGCACGAGCCCCTTCTTATTCTGTATTTGAATATTCATCTGATACGATTACAGTTTCGACCCTAAGGAGTCCTTCACAAGGCCATAAATATATGTATATGTGGGATGTTTTAACCCACTCATCCAAGTCCTACAACAGAACTGTGCATTATTGGCAGAGGAAACATCATAATGGCTGCCGGAAAGCATGCTGCTGGCCAGAAATCACCTGAAAGTGTGCAGTGAAAACCTGACAGATAGGCCACCATCCACTTTTGCATCTGTCAGTGTTAATACAGGAGACCATTGCCAGACCCCATCCTTTGGCTGCACAGTGCAAAGGAATGCAGAGCTGTTCAAAAATCTGTTTTATTTGGTGTGAAAATTGCTAAAATCATGGCTCACAAAACCACCAAAAGGATACAACTTCTTGTTGGGTGTTCTACATTACTTTACTGCAAGAATCCACATCAGTACAACGTCAGCAAGAATCATATGTTATTGGGACAAAATCCCATGTTAAAGACATTAATTTAAAGACAGCTGTCAAAAATGGGTGCAGTACCTTTGCTCGCCTCTGACAGGCGCTGGCGATCTAAATTCTGACAGGATAGCTGTATTGCAGAAGCTAAAGTTGCCAAATAAGAGAAGTCTATCAAAATGCCATATAGAGTGCCACACATTGATTTATTGTGGAAAAAAGACTTGAGTAAAGATATGTTGCTTATTTTCAGTTTATAATGTTATATTTATTTTAACAAGGAACTAAGTTGCAATTGATTAGAAAGCAGTCTGATTTAATTAAAAGTTCAAGAGGCCTTCTGTCCCTGGGAAGCCTTCACACCTGGTCTTACCACCAACAGCACAGGATATCGCATTGACATGTAAATCAGGAGAGGAGGAGATTTTCTCTGCAGCCTGGAGGAAGGAACAATGGGGGCTTTGGGATGAATAGAATATGCTGATTTGAGGTGTAACTGTCAACACTGCTCTGGGAGAAGCAAGACATGTGACCATCTGACTCACCAAGCTTCTAGGGGCGGACCAGACTGGGTTGTGGATTTAATATTGCACCAAATATATGTTTAAGGAAAATGCTTCTAAAATATTGTATCAAGCTGACAGAAATGTAAAACTTTGGGATTCTTTATATGAAAAATGCCCTCATAGTTTGAGACTAAGCTGAAATACGTACGATGTTCTGAGACCAAACCCCTGTATTTATTAATATTGTGGGTGCGGTGTTTATGCTAGAAACATAACTTACAGTGAGATGCTCAGAGAGGGGGTGTACCTCTGTGTAAGATTTGGTGCAAAACCAATATTGTGAAATCCACTAAAATCGCGAATAAGTTGTCATTTCTGAACCCAAGCTCTTAGAAAGATCAGGGTTGAGCAGACACCTACCTTAATTAATTTGTGATGTACACATGTATTCTCAACAACTTGTGTATCTTGGAAGCATGTTTGGTTATGAAAAATCAATTTCTAAGTAAAAGCAGAGGGGAGGGATTTCAGCTTCTGCCATAAATATGACACCTGATGACTCATTCTTACTCACTTATCCTTTCTCCAGTCAGGTCACAGGGAATCCTCTAACCTATCAAATCCTTAGTGGGTTGGGCATAGAAAGTCAGCCTCCACACCCCCTTTAGAAAACACATAAAAAGAGACTGCTGAGACCCAGATAGACACACTCACTTTCCACTTCAACTGATTTCTTGCGCAGCACTCTGCCAGACCGGATCCAGACAATATCCAGAAGAACTTAGACTCCAGATAGATCCAGAACAAAGCTCTAGAACCCAGCTCTAGAACCTTAAGCAGGGGGATAACCCAAAAGCTTAACTCTTATCAGCAAGCCTCAGAATCCAGCAACCTAACCAAACTATTCAACAGCCTTGCTGTGCTGTTTTCGACTGGCTAGAACCCTGTGCCAGAACCAGATCCAGACCCAGAAAGCAGCGCTGTATCCAGAACCCGCTTGATCCAGTCCAAGAGGCCAGACCAGACCGCCGTGCCGTGCTGTGAGCAGAACCAGTGCCTGAGACCGTTCTGTGGTGAGTGAAGTCCAAACCTGACCAGATCTGTGACGAGGCCCATTTCCATTCCATTCCAAAACTAGGAGTGAGTATTTAGTCTAGAACTGTGCATAGTCTACTCTTAGTCTAAAATAATCTTATCCCATCCATTTCAACCTGTCCAGAACTGCATTTAGAATTTGTACCCATCCGGTGATCTCAAAACATTCCAACTCCTTATAGTTTTTTTCATAATCGCGATTTACGCACGCTGAAAAAGTGCAGCGAATTGCAATTTAGCTCCATTTCACCACTTGTAAAAATAGCTGCTTCTTGCTTCCCACTGCTGAATTTCGTTTTCCATCTGATAATCATTCAGGAATCATTGTTCGTGTTGACCTGAACCAATCTAAGTAACTATCACTTATTCTGAATATCCTTTAGTGAGTTAAAAGCATTTTAGCACATTTGCACTTCATTGCAATCACATCTAAAAGGACTTTGCCTGCTTTAAATCATACCACTGTAACACTGTAACACTTGTGTATAGGCGCGTTACAAATGTCATATCATATCATATCATATCATACCTGTTTTCTCTAAGCTTGCTGGGGGGAACTGGGATTGAACTGCATTATTAATTGTATTCTTGAAACACGTGTAATCCTCATTTCCATCTCTTCCTATTGCATAAGGGGGGAGTGAGTTGTCACAAGGGAAAAATTGATCATATTTCTCTTGTTGAAACCATATCAAGTTTATTTCTGCGTTGCATTCTTTACCACCTTGCATTTCCTTGAAACCATACCAAGTATTCTCTGCTACCTTATCCTTTCTATACCAACTCCTCATTGATTAAAGAGAGTGTGCCATTGTAGTATTACCCATTGTTGATCACTATTCTATTCATAAGTGTGCTATCAAATATTAATGTATTCATAAAAGTGTGATATATATATATGGTTTAATTCTTCAAATAAATCTTTTAATTTGCAAAAACAAACCTACTTCGTGGCTCAGTGAGGTTAGGGGGATTCAAAGAGAGGGGCGTTATATAAGGGTTCATCATCCAGATTCAAAGAATTTGACATAAAAAATATATTAATAAGGGCTTCCATTGGGCATCCCAGACTAGACATTGACTTAGTTGGATTGCTGGTTTGAAGTCACTTACATATAACAGTGTTAATATGATAACGTTGTCACTTATGTCAACAAAATCATGATCATTCCTGTGCTTACTGAGGCTGACGTGCACCTATGTTCTGGTCTATGGTATGTGTGGTGATTGAATAGGTAATTATGTTGTCATTTTACAGATCTGCATCAATTCTTTGTACTTTGACGTTAGAGGTCTGTATGTATATAGTATCAGTGGGGTTCAGAATGTTGTGGCACCCAATCACCACACATGTTACAGAACAGAGCAGCTTTTGCGAATTAGAACACAGGCATACACCCGAGATAACGCTTACATACCCACATGATCTTTGGCACTGAGCAACCCACACACATCACATAACAATTTATAATATTCAGAAGTTGCCACGTGTGCTTATATGCCCATGCTTACCTATCGTTTTGCTGGGACCCAACGAGTTGCTGTACATACTTTCACAAAACACTACTGCATGGATGTTTATACAAGGACACATATCCGGCTTGGCTGAACAACATATGGTACAATATAGTACCAGCTATTCTCGAATACAAGCTGCTGTAAAATACACCATCACACTTGCACACACACAAATAATATACCGCCATTAGTATGTAAAACCAAATGCTTTTTATATCATATTTCAGTGAGTTTGGACAGTAAACTGCACATTTTGGAAGCCATTTTTAAAAAGATTTCTCACGGGGGGACAAATCCCAGTACACCGCACCCGCTTTGGTGTGGTTGGGCTCGCTCGCTGTGCTTACTCGCTCCCAAATTCACACCCACAAATTTGCACCCCACCACCTTTCAAAGTCACCAGCCACCACTGGTAACTTCTCACAGGCAGTTAGATCAACATTTTCAGTTCAGAATTTGCTGAGGGGCATTTCCCCAAACACTGTCGCATTCCCTTGGTCAAAGTACTGTTTGTGCCTTATTTTGTCAACATCATGGACCCTATGCTCTGGGAACACCTGAAAACAAGCCTTATCCTTTTAATACTATAGCACATAGGTCCACACACCCTGCACTCCCCACCCTACCTTTGCCTCGGTCATGTGCTCATCACTGTTTTGCCCCATTCTGCCAATGGCCAGCCCACCCGTTAGCTCCCAACTCATTTTACCCTGTTGCCCTCATTGTTTTCTTCCCCCTATGATTGTAACACTCATTTGTTTCCCGAAGCTCAGTTCGCAATCAATAAATACGCTAATACTAATGCTAATGCTAACATAACATCTCTCGATCATTTGGCCAGTCCAATATATTGCTATACTTTCAGGCCCATCATTACATGCCTGTCATCCCAGACATAAACCACAGTTAAACTACCACTGATCCACTCTGCCCAGCAGCATGCAGGAATGGGTAGGATTGTGGACACACGTTTGACGCCTTTGTCTCAAAGTTATGAAACAGTCACCCACCCGAAGCAAGACCACTTGAAGATCCCATAAATCCAACATAGGCCTCAATACCACCTCTTTTCCAGCAATATTTCCCACACTTGCTAAGGAAGCTAGTGCTAGTACTATTCCCACCATGAATTACTCATTAAAACATACTCTAGTACTCGCCAAGGCAATTTGAATGTGGCTTAATTGTAAACACTACATGATGTCTAACCCCTGGATTTCCGAGTTAGACTTCTTCTAGTTCTGTTCTTTGCTTCACTATCGGTATCCTCCCCTCCCCTGCCCTTTGTGTTCAGAAGGGATTCAGTGTGAACTTATGGAAGCAGGTGTCATGGACACAACTATATGAAAACTCACGTGAAGATTGAAACCGTGTAAGCATCTGGATCAGCACTATCACTTTGTTTGGATTTCAAAAAGATCAAAGTTTTGGACTGTCAATAAGGGGCCCCATATGAGAATTGTGCAGCATACCTATGGCTGTCAGAGGTGTGTCCTCTGAATAAGCACTTGATTATATCTATGTTCTTTCTAAGTGTTGACCAATATTGTTTCTGCTTTATATTGGCCATCCCACTGTACAGTGAGATTGGATTTTAGCAATTTTTTTTTGTCCACCATCCAAGGATGACTTTCCCATACATTTTGTTCAAGGAGGAATCCTAGGAAATTTACACTTCATAATATAACATTGATTAATATTCCTTCAAATTATATTTTTGTATATTCTGGCACAGTTTAAATTTTAGCCATGACTGTTCTGATCACTGCCCCAAAGGTGCCAATCAGAATATGCTTTTAATTGTATTCATATTTTTTTTCTGCAACCCCATCTGAGGTCTAAATGCAGGGTGCCATTATTACACATAACAGGCAACAGCAATATTTGATTTGATTTACTGTAGCCTTTTAGGCTGTGTGCTTCAGTCTGTTTCCTTGGGGTGGAATAATGTGTAGGGATCATTTGAACAATATTAATATGGTGTTAACAACCCGTTCCAAGGGTTGAAACAGGTGGTAACTGCCCAGCATCCCGAGTTAAAGGCCAGAGCAAGGTAAGGATGTCTAACGAGGGCAGCGGGATGTTACTAGCCATTCCAGCCCTTGTAATAGGTTGTTGATACCATTAGCACCCGTCGCAAGGGCTGGAATGGTGCTAATACAAAGTATTTTCTTTTTGTGAATGGTTCACCTCGTGGAGTCCTGTTCACTGAAAGAAAATACTGTTCAAAGATGGCCATCATGGAATGAAAAGGCGGGGCTCTATATGGAGGCCCTCTTCGATTTCCATGGCGGCCAGTGGGAGCAGAGCTGAAGGAGCGCACAGTGTACTGTCCATCAGGTGGCTTGGACCGTGGGCTGAGATCGCCAGTTTCAACCTGCGTTCCTTGCCTCTGGATTGTCCTGCTCCCTCACCAAGAGTGATAATACATATGATAATCTGTTTACATTTTCCAATACTTATCTATCCAAATCAACAAGCACATCCTTCCTCTGCAGTCCTAATAGAAAATAAGCTCATATATTCTCATCCAATTTATGAAGCAATCTTTGTAACCCTATCTGACATTTAAGAGATCATCATCTGCCTACATAAAGGTACCGATACTTCCATCGAATAATTAAAGTGTGAAACATTTTCCTTTTGCATTTGGTGGCTTAACCCATGTTTGGCAACACTGACAAGCAATGGTGCCAAACAGAGACCCAATGTTGTTTATATGCCTTCAAATACTCACCCATGGTGCAGAGTACCACATGTTTATCATTGATACAAGTGCTTGCGGAGTCCCTTGCTTTCTCATGTTCTACCACATTACAAGGCTATCAACCTTATCAAAAGTGACAATATAAACTATATAAAAGTAGAACATAAACGCTGTTTGCTGATACACTGAGTAATTCAGTGCAGAGCTGCTATGCTCTTTTGCATTAAGTTTACTTTTGCTGGATGGCAAAATCTCTTTTTCATTACACCAATCTTCTAAATCGTTCAAAAGATGCTTTTGCAATAGTTTCCTTTAAAGATCGATGAAGGTTTGTATCCTGCTGCTTTGTGAATGATACCTATTGCTTTCTTTATGAAGTCAGGGTTCACACTTGTTAGTGTAACTTATTTACACAATGCTTTAATAGTGTTGCTCAGAACTCTAATGTGGATTGAAATAAAAAAAGATATTTCAACATAGCTCCTTTACAATATTTCATAAAATGGCAGAAAGTTTCCTATATCTTATCCCTTCCTTGGCAAGTCATTCCTCATCCCTTTTGTACCACCAACAGAGGAAAATTCTGAATACTGACCTTCAACCAACCTTCAATACAATCCCCCAGTTTTCTGTAAATTGCTCTACATAATTAAACATATTTGGCATTCTAGCAAGGTTTAAATGTTTGATATATGTAGGTATTGGGTGAATTTCATGTTAGTAAAATGAAAATAAATATAGACAGCCAGGTAACAAGATTTAAGCTATAAAAGTATATACTAGCAATAAATAAAAGGTATATAGGGACATTCTACATTTGGCTAATGCCACAGCAGATATTCTTGAACTTCCTTTGGGGTTCAACTGCAGTGGTTTAGAGTTCAGGTGAGTTGAGCCTAACAGTTTATATAAGGCACACATTGAAAGGGGAAGGCATTGTGTGTTTCAGAGAAGTAGAACACATACACAGTTTAACACACTGACCTTAGCAAATGCCTTGCACACCTAACACATGCCCTTAGCACATGCCCTCCCTTGTAGACTCTCCGATGACTATAAATAGACCTTATCTCAAATCAACTTGAACCAAAGCAAAGCTACTGGTATACCATACCACTCCACCGAATCACACACTAATCTCACACACATGTCCTGGCAGGATTCAAAGGGCTCCTTACAATGACAAATGTCAGAATTCTCAGAATCATGATGGACACCAACCTCACACTCTATCCCTAGGTTAAAGGCATTGGAAAAAGCTGTGTCCTCTAGCTCCATACTGTCTAACTGATGGTGCCTACCAGACCTTTGCACTGAGGATGATTGACGCTAGAGCCGTCCCTTTCATGTCTCAACTTCCCCAGGCTTGGGACTCACCTACCAGCCCCAGAAATCCCTACTGGGTTGTTAGTCACTAACTATGACTAAGAGTGTTTTCCCTAAAATGATGGCTACTTGTCTCCCTAGGGAACTTCTAACGTTCCTTCTCCTATCATTGGTTAGTCTCCGGGAATAAGGAATGGTGCCTTCTTTCAGCAAGTGCCATGTACATTCCTTTCACAACCTCTCACACTTGACCCTTTCCTTTACTGATCCATTAATCTATTCTCCTCCCACCACGCTACTGTTCCTCCAATCTCTCACTCCAACTTTCCACCACCACCCTTCAATCTTACTTCCTTTCAAACTTCTACTCTTTACTGTTGCTTGTACTTCCAACTATCCCTCTACCTTGGATACTCTTCCCTCCCTCCTCTCATTCTACTTCCCCACCTCTTACCATTCCCCCTGCTATAATTTCTATCACACCTAATGCCAATATCACCTCCTACTCTCACACGCACTGACGCTCTTCCCGCTCTACCATTGTTCCCATTTACCTATTACCTCTACCTCTCTACTACATTTACTGTTATGGTATGGTATGGTAGGGTATGGTATTGTTTATTTATATAGCACCTATACACAGGTAAGTGTTTCAAAGTGTTCAAGGAGGGTGGGAACATGGGGAAAAACAAACAGTCACTCAGAGCCCTTGAAATTGTGAGACCATAATAGTTTGCAAAGGCAGAGTAAGTAAAAAAATACAGTCAGTAGCTCTCTCTGCACTTACCCTAATCTCAACTGACCTGGAGCACTTGATTCCACCCCCTGTGACCCTCTGTGCACTTGCTCGATCCGTACGCACCACACCAGAAGATCATATGTCTGTTCCCCTTTGTCTTCACTCCTTAATTGCACTGTTAAAACTTCAGAATTGCTACCAGGCCTATTTGCTGTCTCCCATAGTTTACACCATGGTGGTAAGGGTAAGACCCAGGCGGTAACTTACCGCCTGGGTCGTAATGAAGCCCAAATTCCTGAGGAACTGGAGTCCCTGTTTCAAAAGACCTTCTAATGGGTCTTTTCAATCTTAATATCTCTGGTGAACTGGTGGGAGCCTCATTAATAAGGTCTCTTTTTGTGAATGGTATGTACATTTCTGGAGACTATGCTACTGCTTTCTCTCATGGCCAGTGTTAGGATGCTGGCTGTGTGCAGCGAAGAAGCGTGAGCTGCTGCTGCGTGAGGGATTCCCCTTGCTGTTTACGGCTGTGGGTTACCCTGTCAGTGTTCACCATCATCATAGGTAAGGTGGGGATGGGAGGGGGTCTGTATACACTTGCGTGAGTACCAGGGAATGTGTTGGGTGGTCTCCCTGCCTTCCCTGACAATGCCTGTAAGCAGGCCTTGTCAAAATATATATATATTCACTGAAAGAAAGAACTCTGTTAAAGGGAGGTTATGGTTAAGAAGCGGTGTTCAGTCATAATATCGAAATAAAAATGTCAAAAGACAATCATTTCGAAAAAATAATGTCGAAAAAAAATATCGAATTCTTTATTTTTTTATTTATATATATTTTTGGGGTTTCGGGAGTAAAAAAAAGACAAATACTAAAAAAAAAAAAATGTGAATTGGGGAGGAACTCCCCCTTTTCGAATAAAAAACGTAGTGAAAAAGAAATTCAATTTATTTTTTTTTGACATTTTTTCGAAATTATGACTTTCGACATTTTTGTATTCGTTATTATCACTATAAACCTTAAGAAGCACTAATAAAAACCTATCAAATTCAATGAAAAGAAATGTTGTTAAAGGGACGTTATGGTTAAATTGCACTTATAAAAACCGATGAAATTCAATGAAAACACTTTGGTAAAGGGACATTATGGTTTAAAGTAAATCTGAAACACCCAAAATGTGCCAGTTATGGCAAGATAAGCAACCATAACTCGCACCACCACCATGCACTGCTAAGACAAACAACCAGTACTTGAAAGATGACATCACAAATGGGGTTTTACCAGTGCACCATTATTTGCTACAACTACTAATATTATACTTACCCCAATATAGCAACATTTCTGTCCAATTTAGAAAGTGTCACGTTAAAACTCTACAATTCCCCAACTTCGAGCATCATTTGTAACACTTCTATACACTTTTTGCAACTTTTTCCACTGTTTTGTGTTTGTCATCGTTCTCGAACGTCTGACATCATTGCAGACTTTCGGGGCGGTGAGACTTGTTCGCGAAGGCGTCCACACTTTGCAAACGGGTCTGTTCTTCATGAACACCTCAAAACGGCATTTCCGTCTGATCTAGGAAGTTTTCGACTGAAACGGTACCCTTGCACAGTTCCTACACTTATTCTTACTCATCATCCATTAACAATCTAGCACACAGCACATACTTAGAAAAATATAAGCAGAACTGCTATTTATCATAAAAATGCCATCAGCTATTGCCATCCCTCTTCCCCACCACCAGCTGGAAGACCTACACAATGAAAGAAGTGCAATACTTTAAAAGACAAGGAAGGACCTTGTCAAGGACCGGGAAGATGAGGTTGAAGAAGTTCCTACCTCTAGCATCCACAATGAATCATGGTTGTGGCAGTTCTTTACCACCGTTGGGAATGTAGCAATGACTAGAGCTACCAAACTGAAATTCAGTGAGTGCAACATTGTGCTCAGTTGTGGACAACCTCAGCAGTACTCCTACGGGAACACCTCCATATGCCGCCAGACAAAATCCAACCTCTGCCCTGCTCTCAGAAAGGATGTTCCTTTCTTAGTAAGTAGTAGCCTGTCTTCTTCTAACTAATTTTACTTAACAATACTGTAACCACACAGCCTACTTCTGTGGTGCACAAAATCCCACCAACTACCTTGCAAGTGATACAAGAGGCTTTTGATCCATCTCTTTCAAAGACAACAGTACTCTGTATATACTACAACAAACCACTCTGTAGGGGAGAGCATTTTCCAAAGTGCTTTTGAAGCTGTAATCCAGGAGCATGAGAAATACTGCCCACACCTTAGATTTAACACACACACAACATCGTCCCCTTTCCACCTGCCCCTAACTATCTGTGGTTAGTGCCCGTTCCCTAGTTTCCCTCCCCACATTACTTTCTGGCCTCTCCTGCAAACTGCAAAACCCCCCAAAATAAACATAAAAAAGGTTCCTTTAGGAACCACCTTTCACAGTTAAAAATAGAACTAATAAAATATGCGTATAGACTCCATAAACATTTTATATTTTGCATTAAAGTAGTTAGCTTCAATAAAATTATCCAACATTACCATTATCATTTTCTACAATACTAATGTAAATAATGGACAATTTTATACTAGAGAAAAAGAAAAATGCACAGAGACAATTTTCTGTCTGAAATGTTTCTCTCTAGCATACAATAAATACCATAATCCATTGCCCTTATGCCTATACCCAGTCTCTGCATTCCCCTGCATCCCCATGTCTAGAAAATGCCTTATTAGAAAACCCAGATTGTACATGCACATTATCACAAAAGACAGACCTTCTACTCTTTTTACTGTAAAGTTTGTTGCACTCCCTCATTGCCTGCTTTAAACCATTCACACATATGTCCACCAATCACTCAAACAAACTCTACATTTTGCGTATCAACATAGTAAACATTCACCCACCAACTGAACAATGTTCTACACATCATTTGCATCTGCATTTCCCAAACTTAAACCAGAAAATGATATATAGTGCTCCTATACATGCACATATGCTTTTGGCAGTGAGCGAAGTTCATAAATAAAAGGGGCAGTACGAAGGGACACGTGCTCATGGGAGCCCAGGAAGGAAGTGCCAAGGTGGGAGGCAGCTAGCTAACTGCTGGGGCAGAGGAGTCACAACGGTGGGGTACATCTTAACCGTTACATCCATTTAACACTGTTTTTTCTGTCAATTGAATAGGTTTTTATAAGTGAAAATGTTTCATAATGTTACATCACTGTATACAAGGTATTAATAATTCCTATTTCAACATCTATGAAAAAACTATAACCCTTCTTTAACAAACATACTTTTTGCAATGGATACTTATGTGTGTCATTATCAGCAGAACATGCTGGGGATGCAAGTCATGGTTGAATTGGCAAGGGCATGAGGTTTGACCATGACCCTAGCCCCACCAGACCACCCCTATTATCAACTGCACCTACCCAGCATCGTAGTTCAGTGAGCGCCATGCCTTCATAATGTAACCAATGGCCAGTGCTCATGGCTTGCATGGCCAGTCTCCAATATCCATTGGGCATGGGCTTCAGCCATGCCATATACCCCAATAGGCAAATCAGAGTAGACATTTGGCCTTGCCAATGACCATGCCCACTTCCCATGGCTGTCAAATTATATCACTGTTTTTTGTATGTATGTTTTGACACTTTCAAAAGTAAAGCACAGGATAGATTTGCGAAAGAATCCTTTCAGGTCCCTGCTGATACTCCATGTGCATGTTTGCTGCAATCCCGTCCAGCACACCAGGCTGCAGCCACAAGCAGAATTATCTTTCCCATTTAAACATAGAGCTTTGGCCATGCCACATGCCTCAAAAAGTCAAATATAGAAATACAACACATTGCAGACAATTCCACTGCAGTTGCAAGATATGTCACAGCCTATCTCACCAAAGCTGAGAAGACAGAACTAAATGAGCTTTGGGGTGAGATATCATCTGACAAAACCCTGTCACAAAAATTGGACAGCTTTGGTATAGAAATGCTGTCACATAGAGAATGTGGGTGCTATAAAGCTGCACCCTGTTTAACAGGTACACCCTTATATGTGACATTTGAAAATCTGGCTAAACCTTGGTACAGCTTCATGACAAAAAGGGTATTCAAATCCTACCATGAGATATAAACAATAGCCACACATGATCGCAACGGTTAGGACATTTTTAAAAAATGCTGGTCAAGTGGCACAGCGAGTAGAGCGCTCGCTTTGACATCCGTGCAGAGCCTGCAGGTTCGAATCCGTGCAGGTTCGAATCCCGGCACTGCCAAACTCAGCCTTTCATCCTTCCGAGCTCGATAAATAAGCAGCACACAACGTGGGTAATAATAAGCAGCGCTCAGATACCTGAGGGTTTGTAGCGCAATATAAATGCGTAATTATTATTTAATTATTAATGTAATTGACACATAACCAACAGATATATTGATTTGAAAAACATGTGCCTGTACGTCATCGCCCAAAACTACTCCTACAAAAACAATGTTATACCAGATGAGATAACTGGCAAATATTCAGTCTCTTCCTGTGAAGGAAGCCTAGTAAAGCCTATCAAGCCCAGCCTAATTAATCATCTAAAGTTATGGTTTAAATCGCCACAACAAAGAGAACTTTATTACATGGCCATACTTCAACTTTCAAAACCTTGGGGAAATGAAGAAGGATTAGTAGGTGACAATGTCGCATTTGAAGCTGCATTCAAGGCAAATGAAGGGAGAATAACAAATGTCAATTTTAAACAATACAAACAAATGTTGGACAATGAACGACAACAAGAGAAAGACATTGAAACTCTACTATATAAATACACTCCTGAAGGCAGTCAATCTTCTCTTACATGAAATCAAGAACCACACATTCTAAATGAAGCAGAAATAGCCATGACTGAGGTAGAAAAGACCATGTATCAATCTACACAATCCAAAGAAGTGTTCTCAGTGCTCGTATCACAGCTAAATGATGAACAACTCACCATTTACCTAGAAATCACTGAAGAAATTGAACATGGACTTAAACATGAAACTAAAACGTGTAGCTGTAAAAATTATAAACCTTTTCTCTTGTAGGTACATGGGGAAGCTGGCTCTGGGAAAATATTATTAATTAGAACAATCAGAACATTTCTACAAGACTTACAAACAACAACTTTTCAGCTGTTGTAACAGCCCCCAAAGGTCTAGCTGCCTACAACATAGGAGGTGTAATTTTACACCAACTACTTCTCGTCCCAATAGAACACCAAAACAAATTAGAATACTACAGATTATCAAGAGAAGCTGCTACTTAACTATGCATAATTCTGCAATAAACGAAAGAACTCCTGGTTGATGAAGTAAGCATGGTTTTCAACCTCATGCTGATTTTAATTTACATCAGACTACAAGAAGTCCTAAAGACCAACTATGAAGCACTGTTTGGAGGAAAATATATTATTGTTTTTGGGGGCCTCTTACAGTTAACACCAGTAAAATATCAACCCATTTTCAAAACATTAGGACACAAGAAACGCTGTTATACACTCAGCATCATTGGGGATGTAAACATCTGGCAACATTTGCACTACATATATCTAACTCAAAATGTGCATCAGTCTGCAGATCTAACCTATGGTAACATTTAAAAAAGCAATAGAACTGGTCTGCTTGCTAAAGATAGAAAATACATCTTAAAAAACAATAATAATCCATGAACTGTATGGACAAAAGGCATCAGCCCCTCATGTTATAGAACAATTAATTCAACAAAATGTAAAATGCATTTGATTAATGACAACGTTTGCAAGCTGTAGCCAATTCAACAATACAATGTTCAAAAACAAAATGCAACCCATAAAGCATATCAGCTCCACAGACAAACTAGAAGTGCACATCATGACCCTCCCCATGTGTCAAAAACCAACAGCACAACTAAATAGCTTGGACAAATGTACCTCCAACACAGCTGGATTATAAAAACGATAAACTCTGTGTCTAAACGGCAGAGTAATTCTAAAACATAACCTTGACATAGAACACGGTTTAGTAAATGGAGAAATTGGAACAGTTGTTGGCTTCCAAACATATCCACATGACAACAACAATCAGTTTGATAACATCCACTTTGGCAAAATTGCAGAAGTTAAAATAATAGGCTGCACAATAGCATGTTTCCTTCTTTTCAAAGACATGTATGTACACAGAGAACAATTATCTCTATCTCTTGCATATGCTGTCACTATTCACAAGTTGCAAGGTCTAACTCTAGACCATGCCCTGATTTACATTGGCAGCACAGTCTTCAAAGAAGGTATGAGTTATGTAGCACTTTCACGTTTCTGTACCATAAATGGTAAAAAACAGGTTACTTTGATGCAAACACAGTCAACACCGACCTTCTTTGCATCCTAGAATACAACAGGCTGTGTGCACTGTACACACCATCTAGATATGTACCCCGTACCTCACAAAACAAAACCTTTAAAAAGGTAACTAATAAAACAGAAGTTGTACCATATCTCCCTGCAATACCACTAAAACACAAATATCAACTATGCTCCATCAAATAATATAAACTCTTGTGTCCAAAAAAAACTGCCTATCCATCAAAAGACAAAGTGACAAATGCCTTTTGCCGAATAAAAGAACTCCAAGCCCATCCAAGGATACAGAACTCTCTGGTCCATTTACATTCAGCAAAACAACTGGAGTAAATTGCTATGCAAATGTAGCCACCAATCCGTTCTTTCAATTGCCACTGATTGTTCACATTTACTTAAACTGCTCGGACCAGTTGTGTTTGGAAATGCATGTCCTTCATACAAATGCCACAAATAATCCTGACAACAACTACAGTGCCTCAGGTATAAGGCAAGAATTCGTCTACTGTGCAGGAATGGTAAAATTCACCATAAACACACAGGGATATCCACAAGAATTCCTAATCTATTTACTACAAGTACTAGAAACCAAAAACATCCTTATAAATAAAATCCTCCATGATATGATATGGCATTTATTATGCACCTATATACAAGTGTTTCGAGACGCGACAAGGCACGGGATGGGGAACAAAGGGAAGACAGAGACAAAGATCCTACTAGGCAGGTGACATTGAGATTGCACAAGTGCAGGGGAGGGAGAAAGGAAAAAGGTGTGAGGGGAAAGGGAGGGGGCATTGCAGTACATCGGATAACAGATAAAAGAATAAAAAACAATAAATACAATGAATAAGAAGTGCATCCGGGTGGTGGAAGTGCCGGGGTAAGTGCAGACATCTGGTGTTAGGTGCTGGTAGGGGGCTGTCTGAATACAGAGAACAGTCCCGAAATGCAGGGGGCAGTGCAGGTATTGTGGGATGTATTTACCCATGCATCCGAGCCCTACCTCAAAACTGTGCAGTACTGACATGAAAACATCATGATGGCCAGAGCTTCCCAGAAAATGCCCAGGGAAGTGCATGAAGAATAGGCTGCCACCCATTTTGCCGATGTTATGGGCACAGAAGGACACTGCCTAAAACCACCATTGGACTACCCACACAGTAGTCTGAAACCATTGGGAGTGGCAATGCTGATTGCCAAAAGCAAACCCATAACTGTTGGGAATTCATTTTCTTAAATCCCAAAAAGGGGTGCAGTACCAGTACTCACCACTATACAAAAGCCGGCGTTTTAAAACCACCAGATTTTACTTTTTTGTAGAAAACTGAATAAATGAATCCAAAACATGCCAAAGAAAGACTTACTGAGAGGTGGATCCAATGTAAAGTTATATTCTGAAGTGACTTGAAGGTTTATAACAAGACTGGCTGAGCTGTGGATTTCAGCAATTTAAGTAAATTTGGACTGAAAGACACTAAAAAATCTAAATGTTTAAAAGAAATGAGTGACCTACTTTGAGTGTCACATAGGTTGCAATTGTTTAAATGTCATAGTTTTAAACTTAGAATCAGCATTCTAGCTGCATATGTGAAAATGTTTAGTTGTATTTGAATGCAGAAACTGGGGAACAGAAAGTGACATTTTATCTGAAACTTGGCTTAAGGAACTGAATTCTGCCCACCAGCCACCCCCATCAGGAGTGAAACTTGAGTCACAGCTGTGTTCCCAGGCCTATCTGCCTTTTGCTGGCCACACTAAGGATATGCCATCTCTCTGATAATTGAATTAAGGGGAGCCCCCACAGAATACAGGAGCTCTGAACAAAGCCCTCTCCTGACTCAGGCAGATGGTTTATTGCAAGGCCCATTTAACTCAAGAATATAGTGTGAGTACCTAGAAAACTGTGCAGAACCAATCTCTTAGTTAAAATAATATAATCCAAGCTATTTTAATCTAAGTAGAACTGCCTCCTGTCACCTGTGATTTGCTAGTTGCAAGCTGCACTTGTCTTTGTGAACTTTAAAATTTCAATCTGAAAAACGACCTTTATTCAATCGCTCATATCTCCGCGACCGTTTGTGCTAGAGACTTGCAGTAACTTTCATCTGGAAGCTGAGATCCTAGGCTTTCCTAGGACCCCAAAACGATAGTGATAGTCCTTGTACTTCCTCTGTAATCGCGCTCGGCGCATTCGCAAATTTTGCCGCGATTTGCAAATTTCTCCACGTGTAAAAATCTGCTGCTGCTTGCCTTTCAGTTGCCAAAAATTCGTTTAACCTGCTAGTTACACCCTAGATCCTTGCTAAAGTGAGCCTGGACTAATATTAACTAGATACCACTCACCCTGAACCTCTAGAGGGAATTAAAAGCATTTTAACATATTTTCACTCCATTGCCAGCACATATCAAAGCATTTTGCCTGTGTTTTCAACTTCTGTAGTCTAAGTTGCTGGGTGAACTGAATTACATTTGAATTGCATTTCTGAGAATTGTGTGCCTTCCTTCCATTTCCCTGCATTGCATAAAAGGGGGGGTGAATTGTCCAAGAAAGTGATTACATTGTCTTTTGCTGAAATCCTATCAAGTTATTTTCTGTACTGCATTTCATTCCACATTGCATCCATTTGAAACCATAAAAGTATTGTTGCTATCTTATCCATTTCATGTCAACTCCTTAGTGATTATCAAGAAGTGTGCTAGTGCCAGATTCTCCGTTGTTAATCTTTATCATATCAGATTAAGTGTGCTATTCAATTATTAATTTATTCTAAAGTGTGATATATATACCTATTGTTTAAACTATCAATTAAACCTTTTAACTTGCAAAACAGAACTACTTCTTGGCTCAGTGGGGTCAGGGGGATTCTGAGAGAGGGGTGTTATATAGGGGTAGTCATCCAGAATGCATGAACTGGACATAAAGATATATCAATAAGGGTTTTCATTCAGTATTCTAGACTAGGCGTTGACTTGGCTGTAGTGCTGAATTGAATCCTCTTACAAATTGGGGGCTCGTGCCGGACGTTTGGGTTAGATCTACCATTTGTGCAGATTAATACAGCGTGCCAGCTGACCAGATACACATATCCGGTCGGATCACCACGCTGTGTTACGCTGTAAAGCACTCCTCATAGGAATGCTCCAAGGAAACGGTCTGTTTTGCAAGAATAAAATACTAACTCTTGTAAGTCAGGAAGGAAATCAAATTTCCAGAATGACAACACTCGTGGACTTGAAAATAGCCAGAGAGCACCTCTTACATAAGCTATTTGTGAGAGGTGAATGGACCGAACAGGGCCAGGATGCGTGGTTGCAGGCAATCACACAACAGGTCACTGAAACGGGGTCAGATATATATAGAGATCAGGGTCCACTACATGTGGCCCTGAGTGAACTATACATGGCCCCGAAGGCCAAAGATGAACACGACAAGATTGTTAGGATAGCGGCATACCTGTACCTATATATGGGAGACATGCAGGATAGATGTACTGGAAGCCAAGATCTGGCGAATAAGCGACAGATGGCGTTAGAGAAGGTCCAATCTGACCTGGTCTCTTCTGAGCAGAGGCTGCAGAGGAGCCAGGAGTCAGAAGATGATAGTAGGCAGTACATCATTAAAATAAAAGAGGATATGGACATCCTGCAACAGGAAAAGACAGACCGGGATACCAGAATTCTGGCTTTGCAGCAGGAACGCCAAGACAGTTTGGACTCCCTACTGCAGAGCCAGAAAAAGCTGGAGCAACAGATCAATTTCAACAGGGCATGCACAGAGCAGGTAGCCACCCTGCAAATCCAACTAGACAGAGAGAAAGAGGAGAGCAATAAACTGATCCTGAAAGACCTGGATACCCAGGCAGAGTTTGATCAGGAGCGCCAGAAAGCCGGTGCCTTCCAAAGGCAAAGGGACGACCTGGCGGCACAGATGCAGGCTCTTAGTCAGGAAAGAGACACTTTAGGCAAGGAAGTCTGCCACTTAAAAAAGGAAATTGAAGAAAATCACCTGGCCCTCCAGGGGCTGGGTGATCTCCAAAAAGAAAACCAGAACTTGGTAGAGCACACCAGAAGGGTGGAGGATGCTCTAGCAAGAAAGGAGCAGGCCAATAGGGACACAGCTCAGGAGGTAACCCTCCTGCAGCAAAGACTGGCCCAGTTCTCCAGGACCAACCAGGAAGCACAGAGGGAAAATGAGGCCCTCTGTCAACACAATGATAGGCTCCAACAACAGGTCGCGATGCAGGAGAGACTGATAGAGTCCAGTAAGGCCTTAACTGAGGAACTGAAGGCACAAATGCAGGCTCTTGCATTGCAACAGGGAGCAGGGGCGGATAGAGATGAGGTTCGCTGGGAAAGGGAAACTCCGGAGCATAACCTCAGGAGCCCTAGTACCAGAGGCCCTCATACCTCTCAGTCCCTGGACTCTGCCACCCCCATGTTCCCCGGCGCACATGAGCACCGGGCCACCGGGATGGCAGACTACTATCCAGACAAAAGTATGGGGCTCATAGTCCAGTACCACCTAGGTATGGAGGGGCGGGCATCCGGGTATGGGCACCCAAGCGCAGTGCAATTTAGTGGGGAACCCCAGGAGAGTAGGCCCATTAAGGGCATCCTGAAAACCTCTGCCCAGTTAGGTCAGTGGAGGGGGTACCCATCAAATCCTGGCAGCAAGGAGGAATCTGAAGACTCCTCTGAACTGCGCAGGACACAGGAGACCAGGTCCCCACATTCTGCCAGCCATTCCCAGGCTCACAGAATCCAGGAAAACCTGGAAGAGCAGACAGGAACCTCTGGGAGCAGTGCCTCTGCGTCAGAGGATGAATGGACAAGGGTTACCCGAACCAAAAAGGCCAATAAGGCAAAAAGGGCCTTGCTTAAGGACCCCTTAAAGCAGATTAAGGCGATCAGGAGCGTCATCACGCCTTACCATAAGAACGCTAAGTATTCTGTTTGGGAGCAAATGATGGAGACTTTCCATTTGAAGGACAGCCAAAGCTGTATTCAATATGTAAAGTGGACCTTCTCCCCGGAATACTCCAGTTTCTTTGCGGGGCTGGAGGACCAAAATCATTTAAGATGGTCCACCTATAAGGCGGCCATCTTGAAACATTTTTCCATTCATAGAAATCCTCAAGAGGCTCGCAAGGCAGCCTACAATTTGCAATGTGGGGAGGATCAGGCCCCACAAGAATTTGTGCAAGAACTGAAACGTGCTTTTGCGCAGACCACCAGAAGGGTGCGCACAGACAGTAGAGAATTCATTAATACATTTTTTCATGCCTTGCCCAAATACATAATGACCCAGCTCGTGAGGGATTTTCACGAGAAAAGATCTTTAGACTGGGTCATTGAACAGGCTACCCGGATCTATGAGGTGCAGAAACCGGTAGATAGCAAAAGTAATGCCCAGAAAACCCCCAAAGCCAACAGCACCCCTGCTGCTGCCAAGGTGGCAGAGGTAAAGGTCACCCCCGTTTTGGAATTGGAGATGGGGGGGCCTAAAAACCTACCTGCACCTAATAATGCTAGGCCCAGGAGGTCCTCGGGTCAGTCACAGACAGGGAGCCAAGGAGGCAGCCCCACAAATGGGGTCCCTCGCTCTCCTGATTATGTAAGTCCCCGTTACAAGGGAAATCGACCCATCCTGGGTTATGTGTGGACTCCTCCAGCCCAAGGGGGGGGATCCAGCCAAGCACCTAACCCAGGGAACTTCCCTCCTAACTTCCCACAGGAGGGCAGAAATTTACCAAACCCTGGGCAGAACTTTTTCCCCAGATATCCACCCAACTTTCAGCCCCAAAACCATCCATCCTTCTTTCCCCAATTCCCTGAGCCCAGACCACTGAATCCGGGAGAGGGGAGGCCAAGGGTGGAGGGGTATCCAAATCTTCCCAACCAGGGGTACTACCAAAGAAGGGATAGCTACCCTTCCCGGGATCAGCCCAGGGGAGAAAACAGGGCCCCGTATCAGCCTGAGAAGGGTTTCCCAGTTAGAGCGCCAGGTTCAAAACATGGCGCGGGATCTGGGTCACATACTGAGGGCTCAGCAGAACCCTCAGATCGGCATGCCGGCGCAGAACGCACCCAACTCTGGACCTGGTGCTCCAGAACAATGACGGGGCAGCACCCCGATAACTCACCGGTTCCCAGGGGGGAGGCACAAGGGGAAGGGGGGTGTAAAGCCTTGGAGGAAGCTTCCTTCCTCACTTGTAAACAGCCCCTGGAAACCCAGGAACCGGAAACAAAATCTCCTGCCCCTGAAAGTCTGCCTCCTAAGGAGCAGAGGGGGGGTAGGAGAAACAAAAGACCCAAACAGACTCAGTTTGAGGAGGAGGTACAGATCTTCCAATTTGAGGGAGAGGGATCCTCAGAGGATCCTGGGAAAAGGATCTTCTCCTTCAGAGAGGGGGGAACTCCTCCCAAAGAAAAATGGGTCCCTAGGGATGCAAATCCAGACTGGGGAGATGTGGAGACTGAGCTACCGCCGCCCACCATCTCATCCCAGAAACAACAGCAAGAAAATCCCCTAGTTCAAACCCATCCTGGTGACTGCCTCCAAAAACGGGGGGGCGGCCCAGAACCGGAGCCAGGGGAACCCACAATGGCTCTGATCTCCAGTTGCCAACTTTTTCTTTCAGATTCCCAAGGCTCTCTATAGAATTCTGCCCAAATTTCTTCGCTAGCGATGTCCAAAACCAGAAAGTTAGCCCACCAGTTGTCCAAAAATGTGCATTATCTGTGCCCCCTTGAGGAGAAGGAGGGAAGATACTATGCCCCGGTCCGAGTACAGGGGCAGGGTACAATTTTGGCACTGGTGGACACGGGATCTCAAGCTACCCTTCTGTCCAGAAGGGCCTTTGACGAACTGAATGCAGGAAGGGGAGAGAATTACCAAATTCCTCTCACCTCTCTTCCTGGACAACTGCAGAACTTTGACGGGAACGAAATTCCCGTTGAGGGGACGGCAGACTTGGACATTAAAATTGGGCGACACAAGTTGAAACACCCGGTCATAGTTGTGACTCCAGAGGGCACCCCTTGTTTACTAGGGAATGACCTCCTGAGGAGGTTGTCACCCTTAATAGATTGTGTAAACAAGGTCCTCTGGACCCAGACTAGCCGACCAATAAAATTAAAACAGAGTGTCAACCATATTAGTTTAAACGGCACCTGCCACATGGTTGAACAAAAATCTGACCAAGTAGAATTTCACTTCCAGAATAGCCAAATTCCAGACGTGACAGTAATAGCAGTAGGACAACAGACTGGTGATGCAGGGTCCTCTCTATTTCTGAAAATCAACCTTCCTTCCAGTCTAAAGTGGTACTCCACGCTGGAAGGAAACACTCTGAGATTCTATACTAATCCTCAATCTGAAACTCCCACTCCTATAGTCCAGAAAGATGCGAAATCAGCTCAGAGCCTGGCTGATATTCAGCAAATTGGAGAGCAGTTGTTCATCCCTGTTCAGTTAAATGATGGGAAGGATTCTGTTCTCGCTCGAGTGTGTGTGAACAACGGTAAGAGCTTCATCAGCGAAGCCATGTTCCGCCAACTCCCAAAAGATCCAGCCATTCCCACCTTCAAACTGATAGACAAATGGGAAATGGACCTGGAAACACCTAATTCCAAACATCTCCTGCCAAGCAGGTGTATGCTCAAAATCTCCATTGGCAACAAGAGCATAGTCCACAATTGTTGGGTCGTGCGAGACGTCCCCGCCGCCTTTTATTTAGGCAGTGACATTCTCAATCGCTTTGCCATTAGTTTGGACCTAATAAACTTCAAAGCTTGGTCCCGATTAGCGGATAATCCCATGGGCTTTGATGATCCAGAAAAAGCATTTAGGTCAGCTCAATTGCTACCTTATGCAGTTGAGATTCAGATCAAAGAGGAAGTCACCATCCCAGAAAGGACCCGACAATTCTCCCTGGAAGTGAAAGTTAAAAGGGGACAAGAGTTGAAAAACCCTGATGCTTACATACATCTAAATGCTTCTCTCCAACAGCAAGGGTTGGGGGTAAACCCAACTCCATTAGTCAACATAGAACATGACACCATTCTAATAGAGGTGGATAACAGTGACTAAAAGAGTATTACTCTAGCCGCAGGCACCATTATTGGAATGGCGGTTGATGACCGACATTTTTCCATCGACTTAGTAAATGAAATGTTAGGACCAATCCCCAAGGACTGTTTTGACAGTGACAGTGAGGACAATACAACACCAGACAGGATTTTTACCCGGCATGGGGGGAACTTCCTGGTGTACACTTCCTGCCCTTATGGTAAGGAAGATGTGACTTGTGACTTCAGGAGGGATGAGGTGATTTTCCAGGTCCATGAGGGCTGCCTTTCCCACCTGAAGCCTCCAGTCCAAATCAGCACTCTGACCAGGGACTTCTCCACCCAGCTGGAGGAGGCCGCTGAAATAGCCAAACCAGAAGTCTTTCCAGGCTTCAGGCAGATGGTGGAAGAGAGAGTCAACCTAGCTGATGCCTGTGTGACTCTGGAACAAAAGCAAAAGTTGAAACAAGTTTTCTTGGATTTCCAAGATCTCTTTGCGGTAGACTCATATGACTGTGGTCGCACCGACATCCACACAACAACAATCCCCACGGACCCTGGCATGACTCCAGTGTTTGTGAAGCAATATCGTTTGCCTCTCGCATCCATGGAGTCCCTTACTGAAATAATTAAGAACCTTGAGTCCAGGGGAATAATCCGTCCAGTCCACAGCACCTTCAATAATCCGGTGCTGGGAATATTGAAGCCAAACGGCCAGTGGAGACTCTGCGCCGACCTCAGGGAGCTCAACAAACGGGTCCATACTTCCCGATGGCCTCTGCCCTACATTGACCAAGGGCTGGCCCAGATCCAGGGGTCACAGGTATTCACTGCAATAGACCTGACTAATGGATACTGGACCGTGCCTGTCAGCAGGGAGGACCAATACAAACTGGCTTTTACCTTTGGGGGCCAGCAGTACACATGGACCCGGACTCCCTTCGGATACCTCAACTCCGGCAATGAATTCAACATTTTCCTACATAAGGCCATGCCCGACCTGGGTGCGAGGGGTAACCTGGCTTATGTAGATGATGTCCTCATCAAAAGTTCATCTGTGGAGGAACACATAGCGGAGATCCGTTATGTTCTGACCCAGTTGAGGGCCGCCGGAGCAAAACTTTCCTTTCAGAAAGCACAGTGGTGTAGAACCCGTGTTAATTTCTTGGGGCATGAGATTACTCCTCAGGGTCTCTGTCCCCAGGAAAAGAAAGTGGAAGCACTTCAGAAACTGAAAGACCCCACCACTCTGCGGGAACTAAGGAGCCTCCTTGGACTGACTAATTACAGCAGAAAGTTCATTGAGGGCTACGCAGAGATCACCAGACCCCTGATTCATCTCCTGAAGGGGGGGGTCAAGTGGGAATGGGGTCCAGAACAATCCGAGGCAGTAAGACAACTCAAAAGAAGCCTTTCACAAGCGCCTTGCCTAGCTTACCCTGTCAGAAACAAGGAGTTCTTCCTGGAGACGGGGTTCTCTATTACGTGCTTGACGGCAGTATTATACCAAAAGCATGACAAGGTCAATAAAGTAATCTCCTATGCGAGCAAAACTTTATCCTCTGTGGAGGAAAAATTCAATGATTGTGAGAAGGCACTCCTGGCAACGGTGTGGGCATTGAAGAATTACCGCCCGTTTATCCAGGGGGAACACATCATAGTGGAGACTCCACACCAGCCTCTGCAATATCTCCAAAGTGACAGAATCCGGGCCGGAAATGTGAGTAATTCCCAAATTACTTCCTGGATTCTGTCAATGCAAGGCTTTCCTGTGGAGGTCAGATATGGCCAAAACAAGAAGAGTCCCCTCGCGCAAGGTCTGGCTGACTTGCATGATTGTGCCAGAGAAAACTGTCTCGAGGACGAAAGTCTAAAAATAAAGGACAACACGGAGGCATACCTTAATTCCCCACACAAAGTCTTTGAAGAAGACAAGTGTGAGGGAATGCCCACTGTCTATGTGGATGGATGCTCTTACCATGTTGACAACAACGGGGAGAAAGAACTGGTGGCCGGCGTAGGGAATGCATGGGTGAATGAGTCCCCAGAACCCTCCGCTGGATACAAAATTGGTCCCCGAAGTAGTCAGGTGGCAGAATTGATGGCTGTGCATCAGGCCATCCTCACTGCTGTCCAGCATCAACTCCACGAACTCGTCATAATCACAGATTCGGATTATGTACGGAACGGGTTCGTGGAGCACCTGGTTAATTGGAAAACCAGAGGCATGTTGTGTGCTAACAACAAACCCTTGAAACATGGGAAGTTGATCCAAAACATTGATGATCTGGTCACCTCGAATGAGATGACCATCTATTGGAAAAAGATCAAGGGTCATTCCAAAGTAGAGGGACCAGACAAAACTGGAAACGACTTAGCTGATCAGCTGGCCAAAACTGGGGCCATCCAAGGGGATCTAATTGAGATTGAGTCCCTGTTGGGGGAAATCCAGGTCACTGCTCTCACTAGGTCCCAGACAAATGCTCACAACGACCTTTCAATTGCACAATGGAGCAAGGAGACCCCTGATGCTGATTTGATTACCGCTCAGAAGGGGGATCCAATAATTGGTAAGTTTTACCAGCACCTTGAGGACCCTGAGAACTTTCCCCTGACGGATACCGATTACATTGGGAAAGAGGACCTAAGAGTGTTGATGAAATGTCCAAAAATGTTCCGAATCCAAGACGGTTTGCTGGTAAGGAAATCTAAAGCTGGCCACGATCAGTGGGTGGTTCCTACCTCATTCCGAAGCCTGATGTTAAGTCACGCCCATGATGCGGCCACCGCCGGTCATAGGGGGTTTCACACAACATTGGAAATCTTAAGAGAGGTTGCATACTGGCCACACATGGGGCAGGACCTCGACCAATACTTGAAGGGGTGTCTTGTGTGTGCACAATTTCAGCCATCATCCCTCACGCACCGCGCGCCTCTCCAAAAGCGGGGGATGACACTGCCATGGTCAGATTTACAAATCGACTTTGTAGGCCCTGTGATTCGCTCGTCTAGGGGGAATAAGTACATGTTGACCGTCACATGCTTGTTTACCAAGTGGGTGGAATGTCTCTCAGCCCCAAATTGCAAGGCAGAAACTGCAGCTGCCCTGATGATTAACCACATCTTTTCCAGTTTTGGTCTACCTCAAAGGATTGAGTCAGACAGGGGTAGCCACTTCACCAGTGAAGTAGTGACAAAGATGTGGGAGATACTGGGGGTCAAAAGGAAGTTGCATATTGCTTACAGGCCAGCTTCTTCTGGGGCAGTAGAGAGATATAACCGGACAATTGTGAGCATCTTAAAAAAGTTTGTGGCAGATTCTGGGCCAAGTTGGGATATCCGATTACCTCTGGTCCTAATGGCCATCAGATCTACCCCTTCATCTGCAACCAAAATGTCACCATTTGAGTTGATGACTGGGCGCAAGATGGTACTTCCCCAACATTTGCTCTATAGGACCCAAGAGCAGACACTGATAAATGCCTCCACAACTCATGAGTATGTGGAGAATTTAAGGAAACACCTCCAACATGCTTTTGCTTACGCTCAGCGGAATCTAGAAAGATCAGCTGATAGCATGAAGACCCACTATGACCTGAAAACTTCCAGGAAGGAATATCAGGTGGGGGACCGGGTCTATCTATACAACTTCCAAAGGAACCAGGCCAAGCAGCGGAAATATTTGCCTACATGGAAGGGACCCTTTGAGATCATCGACAACATCTCTCCTGTGGCCTACAAAATCCACATCCCCAAAGGTCCTTTGGCAGTGGGGGAAGACAAGTGGGTCCACATAAACCAGTTGAAATGTTGCCATCCCAGGCACACTCTGCAACAACTGGAGGAATCCTCTGGAATCCTAGCGGGTACTGTCTCAGACTAATTCAGTTCCAACCATAAAACATACCACATCTAGTCTCTAAAATATTGTGATTTGCATGAAACTGTCTCTTAGTTATACCGTTTTTTTTTCAAAATAAGAATGTAATGTTTTGTTATGATGAAATGCATATGCTGCCCCACTATCTCAACAGTGGTGGAAAAAACACCTATGAGTAGGTATTGCCGCTCTTCCTTTGTCGTCCTAGGAGAAAGAAAACCTGAAGACGGGCCAAGGAGGGCTATCCGGAGACCGGGAGCAGAGACGCAAGGGGGCCCGGGGTACCGCCCAATATTCCCATCAGGACCGGCGAGGAGAACCGATCGACCAATACCGGATGGAGGAAGAGATGCTGAACTGGCCATCCACCGGAAGAAGATGAGAACTACATCCCAGATCTTGCGGTTCCCACCAGTGAAGGATCAGATGGCCACCGCAAGAAGGGGGGCTTGTGGGATGTATTTACCCATGCATCCGAGCCCTACCTCAAAACTGTGCAGTACTGACATGAAAACATCATGATGGCCAGAGCTTCCCAGAAAATGCCCAGGGAAGTGCATGAAGAATAGGCTGCCACCCATTTTGCCGATGTTATGGGCACAGAAGGACACTGCCTAAAACCACCATTGGACTACCCACACAGTAGTCTGAAACCATTGGGAGTGGCAATGCTGATTGCCAAAAGCAAACCCATAACTGTTGGGAATTCATTTTCTTAAATCCCAAAAAGGGGTGCAGTACCAGTACTCACCACTATCCAAAAGCCGGCGTTTTAAAACCACCAGATTTTACTTTTTTGTAGAAAACTGAATAAATGAACCCAAAACATGCCAAAGAAAGACTTACTGAGAGGTGGATCCAATGTAAAGTTATATTCTGAAGTGACTTGAAGGTTTATAACAAGACTGGCTGAGCTGTGGATTTCAGCAATTTAAGTAAATTTGGACTGAAAGACACTAAAAAATCTAAATGTTTAAAAGAAATGAGTGACCTACTTTGAGTGTCACATAGGTTGCAATTGTTTAAATGTCATAGTTTTAAACTTAGAATCAGCATTCTAGCTGCATATGTGAAAATGTTTAGTTTTATTTGAATGCAGAAACTGGGGAACAGAAAGTGACATTTTATCTGAAACTTGGCTTAAGGAACTGAATTCTGCCCACCAGCCACCCCCATCAGGAGTGAAACTTGAGTCACAGCTGTGTTCCCAGGCCTATCTGCCTTTTGCTGGCCACACTAAGGATATGCCATCTCTCTGATAATTGAATTAAGGGGAGCCCCCACAGAATACAGGAGCTCTGAACAAAGCCCTCTCCTGACTCAGGCAGATGGTTTATTGCAGATGTCGTAAAAGTAGCTTCCTCCTGAAGCAACGGGGAGGGGCACTGCCTGTGAGAGCAAGCTGGCTTGGCAGAACTGGAAAAACCAGAAATTCAACCTTGTGCTGGAGGAAAACCACACCCCTTTGGGGCCAGAACATAACTCTAAAAAGATGAATAACTCATAGAGCGGACATGTGAAAATTTTATAAATGATACCATAATTCTTGTGATTTTTCTGCCCACATTTTAAGAGGTTTTTAGAACCGGTGGTATGTTCAGGGGAGTTTTAGCGGAAAAGAGGATATTACTCAAAATGTGTGCATGTGAAAAATCTGACACTTCATCAACTAATGTCCATACTCCTTGCGCACATGTGTGTAAATTTGGGTTAATGTCCGGTATTGCAAACCAGTTAAAAAGTGCAAAATATTGCCATTTCTGAATGCAAGCTCCCAGGAAGAGCAGAGTTTGAACAGGGTATACCTCCTGTGATATGTGAGGGGTGCATATGATTTTAAAACAATATGTACCTCTGCAAATATGTATTTGGTTCAAATCTAGATTTGTGTGCAAGTTGACAGGGGGAGTGGACTTTCTGCAGGCTGTAAAATGACATCGCTCTGACTCACAGTTCCTTCCCCAATCAGGGGAGAAATGAAAGCTTGGCCAATGATAAGTGGAGAGGGGTAGGGTCTAGCGATGCTGCACACACACCCATTTTGAAAACACATAAAAGCAGACAGACAGGACAGATAGGGACCTTCAAATCCATTTGCAGCTGGAAGCTCTGCCGGAAAATCCATACTTTACCTCCCTCAACCTTCAGAGAGCAGACATAGAGACTTCAAATCTAACAAATCTCCAGAGAAAGCTGTGCAGAAAGACCCAGAGAAAGCAGAGCAGTATCCAAAACCAGAGAGAGCTGAACCGGAGTGCAGTCCAAAACCTGACCAGATCCGTGGCAAGGCCCATTTAACTCAAGAATATAGTGTGAGTACCTAGAAAACTGTGCAGAACCAATCTCTTAGTTAAAATAATATAATCCAAGCTATTTTAATCTAAGTAGAACTGCCTCCTAACTGTCACCTGTGATTTGTCTTTGTGAACTTTAAAATTTCAATCTGAAAAATGACCTTTATTCAATCGCTAGTGATAGTCCTTGTAGTTCCTCTGTAATCGCGCTCGGCGCATTCGCAAATTTTGCCGCGATTTGCAAATTTCTCCACGTGTAAAAATCTGCTGCTGCTTGCCTTTCAGTTGCCAAAAATTCGTTTAACCTGCTAGTTACACCCTAGATCCTTGCTAAAGTGAGCCTGGACTAATATTAACTAGATACCACTCACCCTGAACCTCTAGAGGGAATTAAAAGCATTTTAACATATTTTCACTCCATTGCCAGCACATATCAAAGCATTTTGCCTGTGTTTTCAACTTCTGTAGTCTAAGTTGCTGGGTGAACTGAATTACATTTGAATTGCATTTCTGAGAATTGTGTGCCTTCCTTCCATTTCCCTGCATTGCATAAAAGGGGGGGTGAATTGTCCAAGAAAGTGATTACATTGTCTTTTGCTGAATTCCTATCAAGTTATTTTCTGTACTGCATTTCATTCCACATTGCATCCATTTGAAACCATAAAAGTATTGTTGCTATCTTATCCATTTCATGTCAACTCCTTAGTGATTATCAAGAAGTGTGCTAGTGCCAGATTCTCCGTTGTTAATCTTTATCATATCAGATTAAGTGTGCTATTCAATTATTAATTTATTCTAAAGTGTGATATATATACCTATTGTTTAAACTATCAATTAAACCTTTTAACTTGCAAAACAGAACTACTTCTTGGCTCAGTGGGGTCAGGGGGATTCTGAGAGAGGGGTGTTATATAGGGGTAGTCATCCAGAACGCATGAACTGGACATAAAGATATATCAATAAGGGTTTTCATTCAGTATTCTAGACTAGGCGTTGACTTGGCTGTAGTGCTGAATTGAATCCTCTTACAGTATTCAACTGGCAGGGAGGGGACCTGGGCCGGAGAACAGAGGGTAGCCGGGTGACCAGTGCAGATTCAGTTTCAGCCAGGAGTTCCGCAGGGGAGAGGAGGAGAGAAAGCAGAAGCAAAGAGGAAGGTTGTGAGGTGCTTCCAGAACTGGAGATGGTTCTCAAGTTCCATATTTCATGCATGTGGAAACATACATGCCCTCTCTGCAACCATGTTTCGCAAGAGCACAGCCCTAATGAACGATCTGTGTATGTATCCATTCCAAATTCTGAATGTATTCCATTTCACCACCTTCTGCAGAATGCAAATCATAGCATATTATGCTCTTTTTGCAATTCAGACAATTGCCAAAACATACAAATAAACACACATCGCCAATATGTCATAATAATGCTTCTAAGGTACAGTGCAGATGGTACTAACAAAAACTTTAAGCTCACTAGCTTTACATACGGCCAAGTTTCTCTTGGCAAGAAAACCTTCACAGCAGTAGGCATAATCTACCACACTGGTGCAATAAACAATTCAGGCCACTATACTGCATTTGTCAAAAAAATAAGTGGTTGGTTTGAATGTAACAACACTTCTGTTACTCCAAAACATTGTTACCAGTAAATCTAACAAATGCCTACCTCATATTCTTGCAACACAAATTTACTCACTAAAGTATTCTAAAATACACAGATAGAATATGCCAAGGGGTAGCTAACTATTTTAAACATGCCCATCATTATAACACACTTCAAACATGCCATCACACCTATACTTACATAATACTGCCAATGTACTACAATAGTACTTATAAAATCCAATAGAGTTAGAATACGCCAATGGGTATCTAACTACTTTAAACATACCCTTCATTACAGTGTTCATTACAGAACACTTCAAACATGCCATCACAGTTATACTTACATAATAAATCCATAGTGCTACAATAGTACTTGTAAAATCCAATAGAGTTAGAATATGCCAATGGGTATCTAACTATTTTAACTATACTATTACAATACACTTCAAACATGTTATCATACTTATACCTATAGAATGCATAATATATCCATAGTACCACACACACATATATTATGTAACAGGTATATACTTTAAATGCCAAAAACAGTATCTAAATAGATTAGGGTTTTTTGAATCCACACAAATGTTTTACCAAACTTAGTACATCCAATGTACAATTTATGAGGTAAAACAAAGTAAATCGGTATGCAATTAAATGTTTTAAAGTATGCTGTCTAACATATTATACTTTATTTCTTCACAGAGATTCCAGTCATCTTACCATATTCAAGCAGCTATCCACACCCAGTATCAATTACCCTCTGCATATTAATGTAGCCATAATTACTAAGGACAAAGTATTACACATTTTACCAGAATCTACAATTCTACTTTACAGTCTTAGAACAATATTCAAGGAAGCATCCATCCCTACTACTGTCGCAAAAATCACCAAGTAAAACATATTGTAACCATTAGCAGTGTCCACAATTGTGGTAGGATTATAAATATCATATACACTTCAATAACATCCTTCAACACTATCACAATATTGCAAATACTGTACACTCCCTCTGGAGGGGCTATAATTACTAAACACATATTACTGTGGCCATGGCCAGTGTCCAGATTGATACTCCCCTACGCTATCAATAATTACTATACACTCTCCCTAGAGTGCCTACACTTTCTATGCACATATTGCTTTGACCATGGCTAGTGTCCTGCATCCATGCCCCCAAGAATCTGGAAACTGGCCACGTCCACAACAATTGAATTGAACCATATCATAAATATGTGCAATACACCTTCAAATAATATGACTCACCCAGAGCCCCTCCCTATTCCAATAGCATCCACAGACACATGTTTGTATTTGTGGCTCGGTTTATGGCACTGGATATTGAAATTTACTGCAGACTCAGCAGCCATTCCTCAGCCTTTTTCACCTATGCAAAACAGCTACATCTAAACGTGTTTCCACTCCCCCACCCTTCCCAGACACTCTTTCAGCCACAAAATAAGCTTAAATCTATTTTCCAATATGATGCAGCTCACATTTTTCAAAAACCAATCAGTGTGCCCACTGGATTTTCGCAAATGACATGCAGCTCCCTGATTGGCCCAGAGGTGTCCAAATCAGGAAATGAGTCCACAGACCAGATGCAGATATCAGATTTTTGTTTACCTACTGTTTGCCCATAGATACAAAAAATAAAAACTGGACAGATTTGCACCAAATTTGCAAAAGCACACTTTCGGGACCAAGCCGCTGCTCCTCGCACAGGTTTGGTGCAACTACGTCCAGCGATTTGGGCTTCAGGCATGGACAACATTTTTTAGCCATTATGTCTTTGAGGATTTCATAGGTTTTGGGTCCCCCCTATAACTTTGCTCCCCCCCTTTGACAAAATCATTACAACAGTATTTTGCAGCACAACTTCCTTAGATAATTAACATGTGAGTAGGACAAAATATCATTGTTTTTTAGCTTGCAATTTTGGCATGCACCAATTATGCCATTGTGTGAATTGAATAATTTGAAAATGCTAACACAAAAGGTTTGAACAAATTCATGCATTCACACATTCGTGTGCTGCTTTTGGTGTACTTAACATTCCATCATCTTCATACTGGTCATGGGATGTTAGGTGTTCTTACAAGGAACACTGCAGGCTTGGGGGAGACTACTGGTAATCTATGGAGGAGCCTACAATCATACAGGGGAGAATGATGATGGAATGGGCAGGAAAAATGCTCCCTACTCTGGAAACTGACTATACGTGTTTTGAGGAAATGATCTTCTGCTTTGGCTACTCTCCACTAATGATAAGTCCTGAAATGTGAATCTCCCACAGGAATGCATCAGTGTGAACCAATTCCCTTTAATGTCTGCTGTGCATGGTCAAAGCGTTTGGCAGTCTCAACAACTGCAGCACAGTGTTCAAGCCTGGAACTTTTTGAAACTTGATGTATTGATCCTACAGATGGTAACCTTAACCATAAATGTCAGTAATGTGTGCGATACACACGTGGAAACAGTGATAATAAAGGCCACAATATGCACATTCACAGACATTCATGTTTGCTAAGAGTGTGGGTTGAGTGGAGGAGACCACATTCACCAACTATTCCCTAGGAGTATGCTTTAATTCTCTAAGGATGTCTGTGCATTGGGGGTTGGGCATGCACTCAATGGGTGCAGCCGCACATCTTCTAAAATTCTCCGGAAACGAGAAGCAAGGCAGCCTTAGCATTCCAATGATATCAAAGATCTCAACGACATTTTATTCCGGTATCCAAAGCTTTTGGCTGTCTGAATGAACTTAAATGGTTAATTGTTACAAACATTTTAATATTAGAGTGAATGTTCTGAAAAATGTAATTAGCACCAAGCCCAGTGTTAATTAACGATTCAGGTATTCAATCATATAAGCATGTTATAATACCATTCAGACGGTATTCTTACATTCCCAAAGTGCTTTTTTGATTTTATGCAAAGCAGTCAGAATTCCCTAGTTGTATTTTCTACCATCCCCTTTTCAAAGGGGATTATGGGAGAGAGCAAGAGGAATGTACCAGATTTTCCATCTTCAACTGATAACATTCTAACAGTACATAATATATTTCATTGCATATTGGATCCCTGAAATTGTATAGCTTGTGTGGGCATGGTATTGTCCCTGAGAGCAGAAATGGTAATATACCTACTGGGGATTTGATGCTGCTCAGGATGCCAATCTGATTCACTTGTTTTTAAATTAAATACCCAGAAATTGAATGCTACCAGAAACTAATTACTGTCATATGAAATATAAGTGCCAATGCATGGGGAAGTGGCATAAGTGCAAGGAGGGTCCATGCAGCGACCAATTCAACACAACATAGTAAACGAGTCTCAATTAGGTGTGCATGTGTGTATGCAGCACTCTTATCATGACAATAAAATATGCTGGAAGCATACTCTCAACACGAATATGTGCAAGGAGGCTGGCCGCAGTATCCAACTTGTAAGGCATAAATAAATGCATGTGACATTGGCAGTGTGAGAGGAAACACACAGCAGAATTGTTCAGATGGAGGCAGAAGTGTATATTACATTCAGAGGTTGTAAGGCGGAGTGCCATGGTCCAGTTGCCAGAGAAAGAACTAGTTGCTTGTGAAGGTGTGAAAAACAAATCTACACATTTGTTGAGGAAAGTGAGTGCATCCACTCTCTGAAACTGAACTCATCATCTTTTAGATGCCATACTAATCATTAGTTGCAGAGAATATTATATTTCTTAGCAGGCAGAAAGATATGTTTACTGTCTGTAACTGAGTGCATCAATGTTCAGATGCAGTACATCTTTTCTTGAAGGTAGGAGATATGAATTAATGACTAAAAGTGATTGTGCCAAATATAGGTATCCAGACAAAATACATGGTGAAGTAACTTCAACAGCTGTGAATGTTATTATGCAAATTATGTACTCCCTTGCATCATGGAAAATATTTTGGAGATAAAAATATTTATTTATTTACTGGCCACATAACATTATGATGGCTGCTGCCCACTTACTCTTTCCATTCAGTTGCTACCTCTACCTCTGCTCAAGATGGCGAGGTAGCTCCATGCTTGTGTTGTGAAGCAGCATGTGTGCAGTAAAAGAAAACATGTGTGTCACTCCTCGGCCACATAGCACACTCATGTCCTGATTACTACTGGAATGGCCTTCACCAGCATTTTGGTTCTGATGTCACTCAGTTAACATAGCATAATCTACTACTGCTGCTACTACTACTACTACTAATACTACTACTACTAATAATAATAATAATAATAATAATAATAATAATAATAATAATAATAATAATAATAATAATTTGCGTTCTTCTTTAAGGATCTATGCTGGTGTAAATGATTCAAATGATCACGAGAGTGTACAGATTACAAATTATGTTCCCTGTAGTCCTATAAAGCTACAGTTTTGTAGTTTGATTTGGAAAATTCAGGCTTCCTGATTCAGGCCAAAGCTACGCATGCAGCCACTGCACGCGTCAGCTGCGCAGAGCAGAGAAGGACCATGTGCCAGCTCATCACTTAAGCAGATTAACCTCTTTGTGTCCTCATGCAACACTGCAACTCCTTATTTAGTGTGTCTCAATAGGATTAAAGATGCCAGGGTTTTACTCACCTCCTCCTTGCTGGAACACACATTCACTGGCAGCAGTTCCTTTTATTACAAGAGCAGTGCATGTACAACTCTAAGTAAGTCATTAACTTGCAAAAGACTGCTTTGCTAAAACACTGCAGGGACTTTGAGTGCAAAGTTGGATGGTAAGACTTGTTTAAAGCGAGAGTTCCCATGACTGGTTTGGCAGGGAGGGGCAGGAATTGGGTAGGAAAGCTAATAGAGAATAGCATGGCCTTGGGCAGTCAATGGGTGGAGAAATTACCAAATGACACCTACAAGCTTTGTGTCCCCCTTCATATGCCATTTCTCATTATCTGTACTCTAATACAATAGTTTCACTTATAGGTGGTGCTATATGGACACCTAATAATCCAAACTGAAATAAAAGTCAAGGCTCCCCGGTCGGTCCCCTTCCTCAGCCAATGCTGCCATGCATTTCCTCACGTGAAAATATATCTGCATAATATCATGGGTCTCAACCTTAAAAAAAACATGGAGAGGCACTGTCCATTATTCATTTATGTATTTATGTTTGTATTTATAATGTGCCAAAAGCCCTCCCAAACAAAAATGGGTCCCAAGGGATCCAAATCCAGACTGGGTAGATGTGGGGACTGAGCTAGCACCGCCCATCATCTCATTCCAGAACGAACAGCATGAAAATCCCCTAGTTGAAACCCATTCTGGTGACTGCCTCCAAAAAAGGGGGGCGGCGGCCCAGAACCGGAACCAGGGGAACCCACAACGGCTCTGATTTCCTGATTTCCAGTTGCAAACTTTTTCTTGCAGTTTCCCATGACTCTCCACAGAATTCCTCCCAGATCTCTTCTCTCGCAATATCTAAAACTAAAAATTTAGCCCACCAGTTGTCCAAAAATGTGCATTATCTGTGCCCCCTTGAGGAGAAGGAGGGAAGATACTATGCCCCGGTACAAGTACAGGGGCAGGGTACAATTCTGGCACTGGTGGACACTGGATACCAAGCTACCCTTTTGTCCAAAAGAGCCTTTGACGAACTAAATGCAGGGAGGGGGGAGAATTACCAAATTCCTCTCACCTCTCTTCTTGGACCACTTCAGAACTTTGACGGGAAGGAAATTCCCATTGAGGGGACTGCGGATTTGGACATTAAAATTGGGCGACACAAGGTGAAACACCTGGTCATAGTAGTGACTCCAGAGGGCACCCCTTGTTTACTAGGGAATGACCTCCTAAGAAGGATGTCACCCCTAATAGATTGCGTAAACAAGGTCCTCTGGACCCAGACTAGCCTACCAATAAAATTAAAACAGAGTGTCAACCATGTTAGTTTAAACGGCACATGCCGCATGGTTGAACAAAAATCTGACCAAGTAGAATTTCACTTCCAGAACAACCAAATTCCAGACGTGACAGTAATAGCAGTAGGACAACAGACTGGTTACGGGGGGGTCCTCTCTATTTCTGAAAATCAACCTTCCTTCCAGTTTAAGGTGGTATTCCACACTGGAAGGAAACACTCTGAAATTATTTACTAATCCACAATCGGACATTCCCACTCCAATAGGCCAGTAAGATGTGAAATCAGCTCAGAGCCTGGCTGATATTCAGCAAATTGGAGAGCAGTTGTTCATCCCTGTTCAGTTAAATGATGGGAAGGACTCTTTTCTCACCCGAGTGTGTCTGAACAACGGTAAGAGCTTCATCAGCGAAGCTATGTTCCGCCAACTCCCAAAAGATCCAGCCATTCCCACATTCAAACTGATAGACAAATGGGACATGGATCTGGAAATACCCAATTCCAAACATCTCCTGCCAAGCAGGTGTATGCTCAAAATCTCCATTGGCAACAAGAGCAAAGTCCATAATTGTTGGGTCGTGAGAGACATCACTGCCGCCTTTTACTTAGGCAGTGACATTCTCAATCGCTTTGCCATTAGTTTGGACCTAACAAACTTCAAAGCGTGGTCCCAATTAGCGGATAATCCCATGGGCTTTGATGATCCAGAAAAAGCATTTAGGTCAGCTCAATTGCTTCCTTATGCAGTTGAAATTCAGATTAAAGAGGAAGTCACCATCCCAGAAAGGACCCGACAATTCTCCCTGGAAGTGAAAGTTAAAAGAGGACAAAAATTGAAAAACCCTGATTCTTATATTCATCTAAATGCTTCTCTCCAACAGCAAGGGTTGGGGGTAAACCCAACACCATTAGTCAACATAGAACATGACACCATTCCAATAGAGGTGGATAACAGCGACTTAAAGAGTATTACTCTAGCCGCAGACACCATTATTGGAATGGCGCTTGATGACTGACATTTTTCCATTGATTTAGGAAATGAACTGTTAGGACCAATCCCCAAGGACTGTTTTGACAGTGACAGTGATGACAATACAACACCAGACAGGATCTTTAACCGGCATGGGGGGAACTTCCTGGTGTACACTTCCTGCCCTTATGGTAAGGAAGATGTGACTTGTGACTTCAGGAGGGATGAGGTGATTTTCCAGGTTCATGAAGGCTGCCTTTCCCACCTGAAGCCTCCAGTCCAAATCAGCACTTTGACCAGGGACTTCTCCACCCAGTTGGAGGAGGCCGCTGAGATAGCAAAACCAGAAGTCTTTCCAGGCGTCAGGCAGATGGTGGAAGAGAGAGTCAACCGAGCTGATGCCTGTGTGACTCTGGAACAGAAGCAAAAGTTGAAACAAGTTTTCTTGGATTTTCAAGATCTCTTTGCGGTAGACTCATATGACTGTGGTCGCACCGACATCCACACAACAACAATTCCCACGGACCCTGGCATATGACTCCAGTGTTTGTGAAGCAATATTGCTTGCCTCTCGCATCAATGGAGTCCCTTACTGAAATAATTAAGAACCTTGAGTCCCGGGGGATAATCCGTCCAGTTCACAGCACCTTCAATAATCCGGTGCTGGGAATATTGAAGCCAAACGGCCAGTGGAGACTCTGTGCCGACCTTAGGGAGCTCAGCAAATGAGTCCATACTTCCCGATGGCCTCTTCCCTACATTGACCAAGAGCTGGCCCAGATCCAGGGGTCACAGGTGTTCACTGCAATAGACCTGACCAATGGATACTGGACTCTGCCTGTCAGTGGGGAGGACCAATACAAGCTGGTTTTTACCTTTGGGGGCCAGCAGTACACATGGACCCAGACTCCCTTCGGATACCTCAACTCTGGCAATGAATTCAACATTTTCCTACACAAGGCCATGCCAAACTGGGTGCAAGGGGTAACCTGGCTTATGTAGATGATGTCCTAATCAAAAGTCCATCTGTGGAGGAATACATAGCGAAGATCCGTTATGTTCTGACACAGTTGAGGGCCGCCGGAGCAAAACTTTCTTTTCAGAAAGCACAGTGGTGTAGAACCTGTGTTAATTTCTTGGGGCATGAGATTACTCCTCACGGTCTCTGTCCCCAGGAAATAAAAGTGGAAGCACTCCAGAAACTGAAAGACCCCACAACTCTGCAGGAACTAAGGAGCCTCCTTGGACTGACTAATTACAGCAGAAAGTTCATTGAGGGCTACACAGAGATTACCAGACCCCTGATTCATCTCTTGAAGGGGTGGGTCAAGTGGGAATGGGGTCCGGAACAATCTGAGGCAGTAAGACAGCTCAAAAGAAGCCTCTTACAAGGGCCTTGCCTAGCTTACCCTGTCAGAAACAAGGAGTTTTTCTTGGAGACAGGGTTCTCTAATACATCCTTGACTGCAGTATTATATCAAAAGCATGACAAGGTCAATAAAGTAATCTCCTATGCGAGCAAAACTTTATCCCCTGTGGAGGAAAAATTCAACGATTGTGAGAAGCACTCCTGGCAACGGTGTGGGCATTGAAGAATTACCACCCGTTTATCCAGGGGTAACACATCATAGTGGAGACTCGACACCAGCCTCTGCAATATCTCCAAAGTGACAGAATCCGGGCCGGAAATGTGAGTAATTCCCGAATTACTTCCTGGATTCTGTCAATGCAAGGCTTTCCTGTGGAGGTCATATATGGCCAAAACAGGAAGAGTCCCCTCGCACAAGGTCTGGCTGACTTGCATGATTGTGCCAGAGAAAACTGTCTCGAGGGCGAAAGTCTAAAAATCAAGGACAACATGGAGGCATACCTTAATTCCCCACACAAAGTCTTTGAAGAAGACAAGTGTGAGGGAATGCCCACTGTCTAAGTGGATGGATGCTCTTACCATGTTGACAACAACAGGGAAAAAGAACTTGTGGCCGGCATAGGGAATGCATGGGTGAAGGAGTCCCCAGAACCCTCCGCTGGGTACAAAATTGGTCCCCAAAGTAGTCAGGTGGCAGAGTTGATGGCTGTGCATCAAGCCATCCTTACTGCTGTCCAACATCAACTCCACGAACTGGTCATAATCACAGATCCGGATTATGTACGGAACCGCTTCGTGAAGCACCTGGTTAATTGGAAAACCAGAGGCATGTTATGTGCTAATAACAAACCCTTGAAACATGGGAAGTTAATCCAAAACATTGATGATCTGGTTACCTCGAACGGGATGACCATCTACTGGAAAAAGATCAAGTGTCATTCCGAAGTAGAGGGACCAGACAAAACTGGAAATTACTTAGCTGATCAGCTGGCCAAAACCGGGGCCATCTAAGGGAATCTAATAGAGACTGAGACCCTATTGGGGGAAATCCAGGTCACTGCCATCACTAGGTCCCAGACAAATGTTCACAATGATCTTTTCAACTGCACAATGGAGTAAGTAGACCCCAGATGCTGATTTTATTACGGCTCAGAAGGGCGATCCAATAATTGGTAAGTTTTACCAACACATTGAGGACCCTGAGAACTTTCCCCTGACGGATACCGATTACATTGGTAAAGAGGACCTCAGAGTGTTGATGAAATGTCCAAAAATTTTCCTAATCCAAGACGGTTTGTTGGTAAGGAAATCCCAAGCTGGCCATGATCAGTGGGTGGTTCCTACCTCATTCCGAAGCCTGATGTTAAGTCACGCCCATGATGCGGCCAGGCCACCGCCGGTCATAGGGGGTTTCATACAACACTTGAGATCTTAAGAGAGGTTGCATACTGGCCACACCTGGGGCAGGAACTCGACCAATACTTGAAGAGGTGTCTTGTGTGTGCACAATTTCAGCCAACATCCCCCACACACCGTGCGCCTCTCCAAAAGAGGGGGATGACACTGCCAGGGTCAGATTTGCAAGTCGACTTCATAGGCCCTGTGATTCGTTCCTCTAGGGGAAATAAGTACATGTTGATGGTTACATGCTTATTTACTAAATGGGTGGAATGTCTCCTGGCCCCGAACTGCAAGGCAGAAACAGCAGCTGCCCTGATGATCAACCACATCTTTTCGCGTTTTGGTCTACCCCAAAGGATTGAGTCAGACAGAGGTAGCCATTTTACCAGCGAAGTAATGATTAGGATGTGGGAGATACTGGGGGTTAAAAGGAAGCTAAACATTGCTTACCTGCCAGCCTCTTCTGGTGCAGTAGAACGTTACAACTGAACCATTGTGAGCAAAAAGGTTTGTGGCAGATTCTGGGCCAAGTTGGGATATCCGATTACCTCTTGTCCTAATGGCCATCAGATCTACCCCTTCACCTGCAACTAAAATGTCACCGTTTGAGCTGATGACTGGGCGCAGAATGGTGCTTCCCCAGCATTTGCTTTACAGGACCCAAGAGCAAACATTGATCAATGCCTCCACAACTCATGAGTATGTTGAAAATTTAAGGAACTACCTTCAACATGCTTTTGCCTATGCTCAGCGAAACCTAGAAAGATCGGCCGATAGCATGAAGACTCATTATGATTTAAAGACTACTAGGAAAGAATACAATGTGGGAGACCGGGTCTATCTATACAATTTCCAAAGGAACCAGGCCAAACAGAGGAAAGTTTTGCCTATATGGAAGGGACCTTTTGAAATTGTAGACAAGATCTCCCCAGTTGCCTACAAGATCCGCATCCCCAAAAGGCAGTTTGGCGGAAGGGGAAGACAAGTGGGTCCATATAAATCAGCTAAAGTGTTGCCATCCCAGGCACACTCTGCAGCAACTGGAGGAGTCCTCTGCAATCCCAGAGGGGGCCGCTCCAGATTAATACAAGGCCAACCCTAAAATATTCCACATATAGCCTATAAGATTCTATGATTCTTGAATGCAAATGTCTCCTGATGAATAAAATGTATATATTCGCCCCACCATTAATAGTGGTGGGGAAATGTCTTCGAATATGTTTCTGCCACTTTGCTTTGTCATCCTAGGAGGGATAAACCATGGAGACTGACCAAGGAGGATGACCCAGGGACCGGGAGCAAAGATCCGAGGGGCCTGAGGTACCGCCCGAAACTCCCATCAGGACCAGCGAGGAAAACCGATCGATCCACCCTGATGGAGGAACAGATACTGAAATGTGCCATCTGCGGAATCAGAAGAAGATGATGCGGACATCCTAGCGCGTGGATCAAAACATCCTTTGCACCCGACTCCCCCTCGACTCAAAATCAAAGCGCAGTCGGGCGGGGGGGCTTGTCAGGTGTATCGACCCACGTTCAAGTTATTATGCTGCAAAATTTGGTGCTGTAGGCTTAGGAAATCCAAGATGGCTGAAAAGCCCATATTTGCGCCAGAATCCAGGAAAACTGCACAGTTTTTGCGCACACCGAAATGGTCGCCTGTCCTGACACCCACCAGTGAGAGCGTGATGGGCCAGGAGCGTCATGAGTGAAACGTGACACCAAAAGAGAAACAGCAGTACCTGTTAGCTCAAAAAGCACTTTGAAATCACCTTTGTTTCTCTGAATGCAAGCTCAAAATGCCTATTTCAAACATTGCAAGATATTCAAAAATCTTACTGAACACCAGCAGACGTCTGGTAGAATGAAGTCTTGTGTGCATACCAAATCTGGAAAGATAAAGAAAATAATGTTCATAACAAAACTGGCTGAGCTGTGGATGGCAGCAGCTTAAGTAAAATGGGATTTAAAGCCACTAAAATCGAAATGTTTAAAATAAATGAGTGACCTACTTTTGAGTGTCACATAGGTTGCAACTGCTTAAATGTCATGGTTTTGAACTTAGAATCAGCATTCTAGCTGCATGTGTCAAAATTGTAAGTTTGATTTGAATGAAGTAAAATGGGAACAAAAGTGACCTTTGACTGAAGCCTGGCTTAAGGAGATTGAATTCTGCCCGGCAACTACCCCCGACATGAGTTGAAACTTGCCCAGCAACTGCATTCACAGGCCTGGCCTGCCTTCTGCTGCCCCACCAAAAGGAGATTACACCTCTCTGATTGAATCAGGGGAGGGGTACCTGGGACTGCAGGAAAACAGAACAATGAACTTCCCTTTGCTCCAAGCAATTGCTAAATCAGGGGGTCGTAAATGGCTTCCTCTTGGAAGGAAATGGGAGGGGCACTGCCTCTGTGAGCCAGCTGAGCTTGGAGGAAGTGGACAAACCAGAAATTCCCCCATGTGCTTTGGGAAACCACACCCCTCTGGGCCAGAGCATACATTTGAAAAGATGGATAATTCATAGTACAAAATTGTCAAAATTATATCAGTAATATCATTATTCCTGTGATTATTCTGTGCACATTTTAAGAGATGTTAGGACTCTGTGGTATGTTCTGGGGGGTAGTAGCAGAAAATAGGGTATTACTCCATCTGTATGTATGTTAAAAATCTGACACTTCATCATCTGATGCCCATATTCCTTGCACACATTTGTGTAAATTCTGGAAAGGTTTAGAGGTTGTGTTCTGGATGAAAAGGGCAGAATTCTGTCAGAAGTGAACACAACATCTTACAAAGACAGGGATCGGATGGTTTGGCGCTACAGAAAATATGTTAACTGGGCATATAATATCAGAAAAATTGTACATAGATAAATATGCATTTAAGTCAAAAATAGATTTGTATGCAAAGTGACAAGGGGAGTGTCCTTTCTGTATGCCATAAAAATGATGTCTCATGACACGGGATGACTCACAACTCAGTTCCCCAGTCAGGCGACAGAGAATCCTATAGCCTATCAGGATCCTCAGATGGTTGGGCATAGAAAGTCAGCCTTCCCACCCATTTTCAAAAGATATAAAAAGAGCAACTGAGATCCAGGTAGGGACATTCACTTTCCACTTCAAACTGATTTCTTGCAAAGCGCTTTGCCAGAAGACTCCAGAACCAGAACTTAGAATCCAGACTTCAGAACTTGCAGCAGAGAGGCCTAGTCCAAATGCTGAATCCTTCTCAGCAGGCCTCAGAATCCAGCCACCTAACCAAACTATTTAACAGCCGGGCTGTGCTGTTCGCTTCTGGCTAGAACTTTTGCCGGAACCAGAGACCCAGACCAGACCGCAGTGCCAGTACCAGACCCAGAAAGCAGAGCTGTATCCAAACCGCCGACCAGACCCAGACCAGACCACTGTGCAGTGCCAAGAACTTTTGCCAGAACCAGAGATCCAGACCAGCAGAGCAGAGAGAACTGCAGCTAAACCGGTTGACCAGATCTGTGACGAGGCCCATTCCTTCCAAAATTAGGAGTGAGTATCCAGCCAGAGCTGTGCAAAACCAATCTCTTAGTTTAAAATAATCTAATTCAAACTATTCCACCTATTTACAACTGCATAGAAATCGTGTGTCCATTCTGTGATTTCAAACCTGTGAAAGTGTCATTTGTCATTTGAATCTTACTTTATTTCTGAGAATCTACCTCCACTAAATTGTCTGTATCTTTTGAACCACACGTCCTAGGAGCAAGATTTAACTTTCTACTCCTTATAGTTTTTCCGTAATCGCAATCGACGCACTCGGAAAAAGTGCCGCGAATTGCAATTTGACTCAACTTCTTTACCTGTCAAAAATAGCTGTCTTTTGCTTCCATTGCTGAAATTCATTTTCAACCTGATAATCCCTCATGAATCACTAATAGTGTTGACCTGAACCAATCTTAAGTAGCTATCACTTACCCTGAATCTCCTATAGGGAATTAAAATCATTTTTAGCATATTTTCACTTCATTGCAAATCACATTAAAAGTATTTCTGCATGCTTTAAAAGCATACCGGTTGCTCCAAGCTTGATAGGAGGGAACTAGAATTTTTATTGCAATTGATTGAATTCCTGAAAACTGTGTCCTCTCCTTCCATCTCCTTACATTGCATAGGGGGGGAGTGAATTGTCAAAAGAAAAAGTGATCATATTATCGCTTGTTGAAACCATATCAGTTTATTTCTGTTCTGCATTCTTTCCATCATTGCTTTTACTTGAAAATATGAAAGTATTCTCTGCTACCTTATCCTTTCTATACTAACTCCTTACTGATTGAAAAGAGTGTGCAATTGTAACATTACCCATTGTTGATCAACATTATATTCATAAGTGTGCTATCAAATATTAATTTATTCATGAAAGTGTGATATATATATATATATATATATATATATATATATATATATATATATAGTTTATTTTTTTCAAATAAATCTTTTAATTTGCAAAAACAAACCTACTTCTTGGCTCAGTGAGGTCAGGGGGATTCAAAGAGAGGGGCGGTATACAAGGGTTTATCATCCAGATCTATGAACTTGTCATAAAAATATATACATAAAGGCTTCCCTTGGCCATCCCAGACTAGGCATTGATATAGTTGGAGTACTGAATTGAAGTAACTTAACAAATATATCAACTATGTGTAACACAACAGTTGAAAAATCTTTAGTTAAGGTGATCAGATTTAACAGAAACCTTGATGATCATCTTAACTCCCCCTTTGATTAGCCCTAGGAGCTGATGATGTGTTATTAATATAGCACTTACACATAAGCATTGCACTGTACATAGAACAAATATACATACAATATCACCTAACTCCATCCCTGCCTTATTATGAAGGTGATTGCACCTGACATCCTGACTGAAATCACACTGGCAATAAATAACTCATGCCAGTCTGGGTTTATTCCCCCTGAACTGAAATCCGCAAGGGTTATTGCCCTCCTCAAGAAGCCTTCTCTGGACCCCACTATCCCGGCAAATTTCCGCCCTATCTCTTTGCTCCCATTTCTATCTAAACTTTTGGAGTCTTTGGTCACACCCCTCCTGTCTTCCTTTTTGGAATCTTCCAAAATGTTCAACCATGCCCAGGCGGGTTTTAGGCCTGGGAGAGGTACGGAAAGTGTCCTGGTCTTGGTACAAGATGACATGTCCAGGCTTGTCGATGCTGGTGGAGTTGGGGCCTTGATCCTGTTAGATCTCTCCGCCGCATTCGATATGGTTGGTCACTCCATCCTTCTCTCTCGCCTTTTACAGATTGGGATATCTGGTTCTATCCTGGCTTGGTTTACCTCGTTCCTTTCAGATCGCACTCAGACCCTTGCTATGCCACCGTTTCTTTCCCCTTCGTGTTCCCTCACTTGTGGTGTTCCTCAGGGATCTTCCTTATCGCCAATTTTGTTTAACATCTACATCTGGGCCCTGATCTGTCTCATCCGCTCTTATGGGCTTAATTGTTACTCATATGCGGATGACACACAAATCCTGATCCGTTTAGATCAGGATCAGTCTGAGGCCTCAGTGTGCCTCCACGACTGCCTTAAGGCAGTCGGGATTTGGATGGATCAGAATTGGCTAAAGTTTCACGGGGACAAGACGGAGGTACTGCTGGTAGGCTGCCCCCCTAACCCCTCCCTGTGGACCTCTGCTTTTTGGCCCACTACCTTGGGCCCGCTGCCAAACCCAGTTAGTAAAGTAAAGAACCTAGGAGTTATTCTTTCCATGGTCCTCCGCCAAGGTTGTAATGAGGGCCTTTGACTTTTTCTCTAATGAAAATGAATGAGAGTAGGCTGAAAACAGTGTTTATTTGTGCTTGCTTAGTAATTATTTTAATTGTTTACCTAATAATTCCCACAATATCCAGTCTCCAGGAGCCCCTGACAAACTTTTTTTGCAAAATATCTGCCAAATCTGTCATGCAAGCCAAATGTTTTTAATTTTCTGGTTTCCTATTGAACTTGATACTCACCTTAACTATAGTACTGTGACTGCTGCACTATAAAATACACAAACAGGAGGCAGTGCTGCTATAATCGCCCGTATTAGACCCACCACAAATGGATCATACAAATGTGTAGCTTAAATGATGCTTAACATTTTTATTAAATCATGGCATACAAATATTTGGACACGTCACATATCTGGCATCTACTCATCCAAGACCGTTCACTGTATCCATGTGTCACATAAATGTCTTGTTCCCAAAAGGGTGAGTGATTGTCCCTGTGCTATCCACAATTATCATACCTGACGGCTGCTTTTGATTGTGTTGATCATGGCAATTTATGGGCCAAATTGGCTAAATGGGGGATGCCAGGTGGGCTGTTGAGAAAACTGCAGTATTCAGGTTCGGCACAGCCAAATGGGGGACCTTTCGAGGAGAATACAATTTTACCGGGGAGTGAAACAGGGCTGTGTCCTGGCCCCCTGGTTATTTAATCAGTGCTTCTCTGATGTTATGTTATCACTTGCCAAAGAAGGGTTGGTTGCTCCTAGGATTGTAAAGATAACATTGTATGGCTTGCTTACGCAGACAACTTGCTTATTTTTGATCCCACTAAGGCCGGGCTGCAAAGATCACTGAACAACTTTCAGAATTATGCCAAGGACAATGGACTGGTTATCAATCCTACTAAAACAAAGATCCTGTACTTTAGGAAAGTGAAGTTACAATCTAAAGGACCTGTGTGCTGTGTTGGAGGTATGCCCCTCAATCTTTCGGACACGGTCCGATATCTGGGCTTCAATTGTTCTGCCTATGGGGTATCTAAGATAGCAACCGAGGCCCTTATCCATAAGACAAAACTACTGGAAGCCCAGATTGTGAAGATAGACCAAAAATTCAGAAAATTCTCCCGCAAACCCGGAATGATGTTTTATGGAGGAAAAAATGTCCCTAAATTAATCTATGGGCTAGAATTAAAATCTGATAATATTTGTAAAATCTTGAACAGAATTGAGGGGACATTATGGCGGAGAATACTTGGGGTCCCTAATGCTGGGCCGATATCAGCTCTCTGCTTTGAATTGGGCATTGTGTCCTTGTGGGCACGGGTGCAATGGGCCTGTCTGTCTTTGTACTAAAAAATTAAGGCTCCTATTCGAGGCTCGTTATACCAATTGAAGGGCAGAAATCTAGATCACTCCCGAGTACTAATTATTTTTAAGATTAGATCAGAACATGTCCTAAATACGATTGGTGTGACCCTGGAGACCTTGATCTCGAATCCTATGATGGCTAAGCAAGCCTTGTTTGATTTTGATTGGATCAAGACCATTGACGCCTTTCATTCTTATCTGTCTTTGAGTCACCTAGCTCATGAGCACAGACGTAGAAGCTCTTTAACCGTGATCCTGCTCCAATTTCCAAATCACTTCTACCGAGGTATCCTATTAAGGGCTCGGTAGAATTTATTACCTACTAGGGAAATCCAATTGCGGAGATCCTAATTCTGGCCTTCTCAGCTGGCTGCAGGTTCAGTACGGAGAAACTGGAGTCTCTAAGGCATCTTGTGGGTAACTGTGCACTATTACAGGTCCTGAGAGTTAAGTACCAGGGGCCCCTACCAGTAAATTTAACTATGCTTGGCGATGATCATATATGGTAGGGCTGTCTTGAAATTCACAATATTCGTGAAGGACTGGCTCTTTCGGGATTCATTACTGAATCTTTAGATCTGTAAGTATTTGGAATGTATGTACTGGCATGTATTGTACTCCGATAGATCTCTTTGAGAGGTGTGAAACAAATACACATAATTTTTGTTTTGGTATTTTATTGGCTTTAATGTGTTTTATTGTCTTTTCTATTGTAGCTATTTACACTATATAATGTATATATATTGTGAATACTCTTTCTTCTATTATGTTATGATCTTCAATGTATTTCTTAAATTGCTCTTAATATGAAACTATATGAAATATCTATATCTTATTGTGTTGCTGATTTAATTATTTGTAAAGGTTTAAAGTAAACCAATTGCAAAATAAAACATATATCTGACTCCATGCCTGGAACTAGCAAAGCATGTTGGAGGTATATATCCTCCCCCAGACACAACATCTACAAAACACGTTGATTGACATTGTTTTTATTTGCAAAACCAAAGGTTGATGGCTGGAAGGTTTTGAATAAATCACACCTATGGGCACAACTCTGGCACACCCTCCAAATTTTCAGTCTACCAAGCCATTACAGAAGGGGAACAACCATATGCAAATCAGGCTTGGTCCCACCTTAAAAAGGGAAGTCCATCCCATACAACTAGGTAACAACACCTCTGTACGAGACCACAAGCATCCTAAAACATGTTTCGGTCTTGTTCGGCGTTGTTAGGCAAGATTGCATGCAGTACCCTGTACCGCAGACTGCACCAGCTTTGTCCTCTTGGCAATAGTTTACCCAACCTTTGGTATAAGCATGGACTGCACAAGTTGGTAGAGTGACTGAGAAGCCAGGCTTTTCTCGTGAGGGGTCAATGTGAGCTGCAGGATTGTAACATAGAGATTCTATTGGCTGATTGGGTTTCAACAGTGACAGGTAAGTTGGCCTTTATAAGGGAACTCTAGTCTTTTGTATGATGTGGCCATGCGTTCTTATTTCCTCGTAGGTGCAGACCGACTATGAAGAATGGCGTCCGGATTCTCAATGATGATTCGCAGTTGCAGGATGAAGACTTTGACTTTGACCATGATGGAATGCCGGTGAGAAAGAAGACTTTGACTCTGACCTTGATGGAATGCAGGTAAGAGGAAGAATCCGACTCCGGCCGCGATGAGTTGCAGGTAAGAAGCACTCTCAGCGATGTAGCAGCTGGCAGCAGGTAAGATGTTCGCTCAGTGATGTAGCGGCTGTCAGCAGGTAAGATGCTCGCCCACTGTTGTAGCGGCTGGCAGCAGGTAAGATGCGCGCCCAGTCATATAGCAGCTGGCAGCAGGTAAGATACGTGCCCAGTGTTGTAGCAGCTGGCAACATGTAAGGAGCGCCCTCAACGATGGAGTACTTGGGGTGGAAGGCGCGTGCAGCGATGTAGCGGTAGACTGCAGGTAAGGAGCGCTCTCAGGAATATCTTCAGGGTGGGGCTGCAGGAATGCAGTGATGCGCAGGTAAGCACAGCGGAGAGTGTTACGCTGCTGAAAGCAGAATCACGTGAAGCGAAGGCACGTGAATGGGCTTGCCATATATAGGCTGGCTCAGGCCCCTCCCTTTAGCCCCGCCTACTGGCTTCATCTTACCCTTCTTTGGGACTGTAGCACTTGCCTTCCAGTTCTGTTCTATGGCCACGCCCAGCCAAGCTGCACACGCCCTTGGCATAGAGTGTGCAGAGCACACTTTTACATGAGCCTGGTGCCAGAGGCGCCAAGACTGGGTCCAATGGGACCCTGGGGATGAGGAAGGACTGGCCCCTTGACTAGTGGCCATGACAGTCTGAAGGCAGTGGTTCCAGTTGGTTTCTGTTCATGTGTAGGTCTGCAGATCCTGTGGTTCCTGGGCACAAGAAGCAGGACATCCGGGGACTCCTGCACTACGAATTGAAGGTCTGCGGTAGCAGTGGGCAAACTTCAGATCAGGGGCACTTCGTGTTTTCAGCTTCTCGCGGCTCTCGCAAATAGAACCACTGCGGTTCTCAGATATCTTATGGAATTTCCTCACATCTGGGGTCTAGCACTCTGTTGAGGTGGCTCAGGCTTGGTCAGTCCTGCTTCATGGAAGTCCAGAGGATCTTCCTATAGCTCGGATCTGACTTAAAAACAAGACACTCCATTCTGGTGTTCCTCTCCATGGCAATCGGTTCCTGCAGCAGCAATGGAAGTACAGCCAGCTCCGAGAGGATGTCCAGACAAGTTCGATTTGGGGTTGATTGGTCCCACCAACCAAACGGGAGAAGTTGTTTGTTGCAGGGCTTCTCTAGTCGGGGCAAATTCAGAGCTTCAGCAATACAGCGGGGCTTTACTAGGCTAACCAACAGTCCAGAATTAGGAGCGTCTCTTCCAAGTTCTTTTTCAGATTCCTTCTTTCAGTGGTCGACTCTGCCTTCCAAGCTAAAAGCCTGATATTTTATGCAGGTTTCTCCCATTCATTTGCACCCTAGCTGTCACTCAAACAGTAGGGTGGCTCTCCTCCAAGGACAGCCAGCCAGTCAATCACCTTTGGGTGCATTCCTGTAACTAAGGGGATTAAGCACAGGGAGTTGTGGTCACCTCCCTCACTTCCTGCCCTGCCAGACACACTGGAGACAGAGCTGGGCGTCACCAGTAAATCCCACCAAAGACAAAACAAACAAATGGACCAAACCTCAAGAAGAAACGTTCCAACATGAAATGGCGAAAAAAGAAGACCGCGGCCATTTTGATCAAATGGGCATCCATGGGTGCTTTTCTGCAGATGCAATTGCAGCCCGTGGAAGGAACACACAATGGTAGGAAAAAGTAAACCACTGCCACCAGCCATTAATAGTAGAAAGGGTAACAAGAAAAAAATGTTACATGTGAAAGTATACAAAGGGTCTAGAAAGTTACAAAATGTAAGTAAAATCAATTTCACTTCACTGTTCTTGGAAACAGCAGTTTCACCAAGAGAAGGTATTTAAACCTTCGGGAAATCTAAATATAACACTGAAGGTGCTGTGTGTCACAATGTAAAGATGCTGCCTATGGAGTTTGTCAGACGCGAAAGTCAAAAGAAACACAGAGACCAAATCACAGAAAAATAAACACGAGAGAGTTGGAAAAAGGTCTCACTCACTCCAGGGTAAAAATTAAAAGTCCTAAAGTCCAGCAAAAGTGCTGGGTGTCTCTAAGGTAAAGAATTCTCCCTAACAGGCGTCATCCGTTAGAAGTAGCTCGGGGCCCACGCCTGGGTATACCCATCCCACTCACAGTGTCAAAGTAAAACCAAATGTTGATGGCTGGAAGGTTTTGAATAAATCATAACCACAAGTACAGCTCTGGCCGAAAAATCCAGACCATCGTTGTGCAGCCTGCCAAGCCATTACAGAAGGAGAATGACCACATGCAAATCAGGTTTGGTCCCACACCAAAAGATGCAGTCCAGCCTGAAGCGCTTGGTCACAACCCTTCTGCACGACACCACAAACATCCCCAGACAAGGTTCGGCCTAGTTGGGCGTCGTCAGTGAAGAGTAGCGGGCTTGGGACACACATCTGGGCATACACATCCCACCTGGGGGGTGACTGAGGCAAAACCAAAAGTTGATGGCTTGTTCTTATTTGGACATACATGGCTGACAATTAGAGTGCACACTTTTGGCACAACAACATCATGCAGGTTAGGATTTATCATGCAAGGAGCAACGAACAATCTTGATGTTATAGTATTTCCCCTAATTGCTTTTCGTATCTGCATCTTTAAGAGTATCCCAAGTGTTTTTATAGTGTGTCATGCTAGATTCCTCCAACTTCAAGCATTTAAATAATTACCTGATTTAATAGTACTCAGATAATTACTCACCTTTGCTGCTGGGATTAAAACATTTTACAGCAGGTTACAAAAAGAAGTCCACAGCAAGCGCCTAACACTCTGAGCTATCGAATAAGCTGTTGAAGGTTGTTTCTGTTCTTCCTGATTTCAGGAGCAATCATCAGGTCAAGGGGATCAGTAGGTGGGTTGCAGGTCTGCTAAAAACAAGCATTAACAAAGCCAACCGTGTTGAGCATTGGGCAGGTATTTGCAAGGAAATGGTAACATATGCTCAGGTAATTACACATTTTTGGCAGCCTTCGCCAGGTATTGCAAATTAGTTAATTTCCCAGGAATGCGTGGCAATTGCAGGGAATTTAAAAGTCACCGCCACCCATTCATTAAGAGTATACAATTAGGAAGTTTTCATTCGTTTTTGCATGACCTGTTCGTGTGTGTATAGCTGAAAATGACTCGCAAAGAGCACACACAACGTCCAGCAACAATATCACATACTGCGTGACGTGGCGCATCGCTCGCCCCTTTGTACCCAGTAAGGGCAGCAGAGGAGAGCCGAAGAATCGGATTTCTGTTCGATGACCTGCAGGCCGCCGAGGCCGACAGACATAAGAGAGAACCTCCAGCTTAAAATAGCCGCCTGCCTGGTGGTGGCAGAGCGCGCGCCGGCTTCCCGGCTCTCTCTGTCTCATCCATTATTCATCCGGGTAATCACAAATCTATAAACACGGCCGCGCGAGAGTGCCGCCGCCACGCGAGGCAGCCTGGAAACAAACCCGGCGCACTCCAGCGCGCATTCCTCTCAGTCATTTACTCAGAACCTAAAACATTTGCTTTCCCTTTCCATGTGTCTGTTGAGGTAATAAGAGGGTGAAGAGATGTGACCTGCCGGAGAATGGCGCAGCTGCGGCCTGCGGCTCGCGGTCCCTGCGCCATCTTGCCTGCCTGCTCACTCCCAGGTGTCACCCTACAGTGGGCGGCAATCCGCCGAGCTTGGAAGCAGCAGCGGCTCAGGAGCCTAAAGAGCACAGTCCTTCAGTAGGAATATGGATGGATGGGGCACGTCAATGCTGGCAACCGGAATCGCGCTTCCTTCATCCCATAGTGCTGAGCCCTTGTGCCACTGCTGTGTCTCATTATTGCTGGTGTCCCTACATCGTAGGGTGACCAGATTTCCAAAACGAAAAACCTGGACGATCAACAACATAAAAGAGGGACTACCCCATCACAGCCCACCAATTACCACCCATTCCCCAATACCCCCCCATAACCACCACCTAATCATATTTCTAGCACTTCTCCTTCCTTTCTATAAAGTGTATATGATCTCACGTTTGCAGTTTTGGCTGTGAATCTTGGCATGTTAATTCAAAACAAGCGTTTACTCTCATTGATATTACATTACTTGCTGTACACCCATTTCCATTGCAGTCTCTGAGGCACAGTCAGTAAGGGCTGTGACTTGTACCTAAAAGGTTGTCAGTTCGAGCCCTATTCCAAACTCAAATTCTGAAAGTGTTCAAAATAATTACAATTTGGTTTCTAAAACGAAAAAGCTCCTGGGACCGCAGGACGGAGGGTGATTTCCCCGGACTGTCCCGGGAAAATCGGCACGTCTGGTCACCCTACTACATCGGCATTGTTTTTTGCAAAATAAACTCATTGAAATGGGTATTATATATTTTGGGGGGCTCTGGCCTAAGCACCCTCTCCCCTATTATGTACTCCATATTCCCCACCTCCTACCCATTATATCCCCCTACCCACCTCCCCACCCCAGTTCTTTTCAATTCGTTTTTTCGGGGGAAAACTGTCGCAAAAAAAAACGAATAAAAAAAAAACACTGTTGATGTATCAAGGTCGTACCATTATTGCTGCCTCTGCTGTTATGTTTAGTTTTACTGTGCTCTGGGTATCCCTGCCACAGTCAATATCCCCTATGTATCGAACAAGTTCCCAGCACCGCAAGACCACTATGCAGGTGACTGGCACAGTATAACATACTCTTAACATAACCCAAGTGCCAAGATGCATTGAAAATGGAGACTTGTGCTATATATAAGTGACTATATGACATAATACGACGGAGCAATGCAGAATCAACTGCACATTTAGAAGCTGCATGTGTTTTAATTCTGTTACAGCACAGAAAGGGGGGCCGTGAGTCTAGCAAGCGCTGGCGAAGGGGGACACTGGGCACCACAAAGATATTGTTGTTCAAATACAGCAATTTTCTTTAATAGAGTGTACAAATGCATACACACCGCACACCAATACTTCCAATGTTATTGTGGTGGAGATGATCATACAGTCCTATTGTTTTTTTGTTTTATTTTTTGATTCTTGGATTATACTTTTTCCCCTTATAGAGTGCAGGGGTTCTGTACTTTACACCTCATGATGTTGCATTCCAGTATATAATAAGATAAATCCAGAATCTTAAGTGTAAAAATGCCAAGATAATGCTAGAGCTGGAAAAGCAGCTCTGGAATGACAAAGGGCATGTTGACATGTGGCAAGTTGTATCATATACTGAACCCCCCAATATATGTTGTCCTTTTCCCTTCAAACATGTGTCACTGTTCCCAATGCTGTTGCTATATATCCACATGCCCCCTCCTGTCGCTGTAAGCCCAGCCCACTGTGTGTCCGTGTGTCGCTGTGTTCTCTGCAATCCTGTTCAGGTGCCTGGTCTCGGGCGCTTCAGTATGCTTACTCTCTATTATGCTCCATCACACAACTAGAATACAGCTATACCCCTGACAAATTTGCCGTAGCTGTTCAGATACGAATACTAACCCATGAACACCTCATCACCCTAATAAAACACAGCTATCTGATGACATTCCGGCCAAGTTGCTCACAAAAGCCTCCTTCAGGCCTAACACAGCCAGAACCCAATCTGGGTGCCCACCACCAGACTGCACACATCCAAATGATATCCTCAGCACCACACCTAAGGCTAGGATCCAGCTACCATCCGGCAATTACATCAGCTGCACACATATCTGGTGCACCCACGCATGGTACGACTCTATCTCCCTCTACTGACCAGAACTGCAGTTCCCGAGGGCGTTCAACCTACCAGCGCTTTGAGATCATACCAATGATATATAGAGCGCTATATAAATGCCAAGTAACATAACGTAACACTGTGATGATTGCCAGGAGGAACTACATTATACAAAAAAGCACACAGCAAGTGTGCCCTCGCTCTCACCTAACACATTCAGAGAGTGTGCTGTTTCCTCCCCAGAAAAGCATCTCACCAGTTGCTGATCACTCCACTCAGCCCTGCTTCGCCCCATCACATCTCACACCCCTCCTTGGTCTTCATTTCCATCCACATCTACTGATATGCCTGAACACTGCTTGTAACCCTGAGTGTGAAACCCCTGGTCACAGGACTTTATGCATATCCCAGCTAGTTTGGAACTTTCCAATCCCATAGATTTGATGGGGATTGGCGTGATTGACCCTATCTAGAAGTGAACTGTTCCATATTGCATGTCTAATTATGGGAACCCTTATATAGTCTCTGTCTCTGAGGTTCCCTGGTTCAGAACCACATTGGGATTTTTATTTTGATACTGGGTCAGCACCACACCAGGAATCCATGGCCCACCTCTTGAATGGCACCGGACAATCTCAGGATGGTGAAGAGAGTTGGTGTGTCACCTTATTGTGGAGACCTGTGTTTTGGAGGCACATGGCCCATAGAGAGCAACAGGCCTTACAATGGTCATCATACCATGAAGGATTGCCATCTGTAACGGGTGTTAAAACATCCTGGCTTTTTTGTTATTATTAAAAATAACATGATTGAGTTTATCCATCTTTGAAAGGGTGGTCAGCTAAGCAGACCCCACTGTTATTAACCTCCATCTGAAAAGCACAGTGTATGCCTTTGCCCTGCTGTATTATTCTCCGGATCTGCCACTCCTGCCCACCAGTGGCACAGAGCAGGTTCAAACGTCATAAGTGCCTGTTTGACAGCTGCAGCTAACAGCAGAGGTCACATTGAAATCTACACCTCTGATAAAAACACACAATATGGATTATAATGTATCCCCTGATGGAAGTATAATCCTGAAATATAGGCCAATAGCTTTGGTATGGTGGCTGAGCTCAGACCAGCAATAAAAGGTCATGTGGATTTCAGGCATCTGTCTTTTTTCCATTGAATGGGGGAAAGGGATACATGCCTGCCACGGTTAACAGTCTGGGAGGCTAGGTAACTCCTCTGTGTTAGGCCCAGTAGCTGACCAGAGCAGACCTGCGGGGAGCCTGGCTTCAAAAAGGTTCTACACCAGAAAGGCCTTGTGTGCAGGCTTAAAGAAGGGGGCAGGTTTAGGTAGTCATGCAGAGCAGTACACAAGGGGGGAAGGATGCTTTCAAGAAGAGGGTCCATATCAAGGCTCGCATCTCTGGAGCTACTAATAACACAGCCAAACTTTTCAAAATCTGCAAGGATCTGGCAAATCCTTCTGCACTCTCTACTTTGCATTTGCCTTCTCAAGCCCTCTGCACTGCACTGGCCACCCATTTCACCTCTAATGCTGAGGCCATCCTGATCTCTCTCTATTCTTCCCACTCCCATACTGCTAGCTTTCTCTTCCACTCGAACCCATGCTCTCCTGATTTTCATCTATCACAATGGATGAGGTCTCTAGAGTAGCCTGCTCTATTAATGTCTCTTACAAACAGGTTTTTCCATGTTCTTCCAGAGCCATTAAGGACATTTTTTCCTGTCCTTTTTCCTGTCTCTATCTGGCACTAGTTGACTTCTGTTACCACTCCTTTGCCTCTGGCACTTTCCCTCCCTCTCTCAAGCACTCCCTTGTGCACCCCCACCAAAAAAAATCCTTCTGCCGATACCTCCTATCTAGCCAACCTCCGACCTCTCTCTACTACCCCCTTTCTTGGGAAACACTTCAACCCAACTGACCCATCACAATTAATTTGTTGGTTGTCTTCATGACCACCAATCTGGATTTCAGACTTCCGGAGGCACAGAATCTGCTCTCCTGAACTCCTGTGAAGAATTGCTAGAAAAACTCTCCTGCTGTTCTCATTCTCCTTGACCTCTTCTCTTCCTTTGAAACAGTCAACCACTCTATCCTCTTAAAATGGCTCCAAGACACCTTTGATATTTCAGACCGGGCACTGGATTGACTGATCTCCTTCCTCACTTGCCGTCCTTCCCAGGTGCATGTGGGTTCTTTCTCCTCCCCCACCACTCTCTCTACATGTGGTGTTCCCCAGGGTTCTATACTTTTGCCTTGGCTTTTCAACATCAACCTTGCACCTCTCTCGAACCTGATTTCCACCTTCTCTCCCCATTTTTAATGTTATGCGGATGACACACATTTCTTCTTCAAGCTAACCTCTTCCTCTTCATCCTCCATCATCCCTGATTGCATATCTGCTATTCAGTCTTGGTGTGCTTCAAACGATCTCTGTCTTAATTCCAGTGAGACAGTGATGATTCATTCCTATCAGGACACCGTTGCCCTCTTCCCTCCAGCAGTCTGGCAACAATATATGGCCTCTCCTCCTTCTCCTTCCACTGAGGCCAGAAACCGTTGGGTCATCTTTGACTCCTCTCTCTCCTTTACTCCTCACATCTTGGACCTTGCCAAGAAGGCCCACTTTAAACTTCACCTCCTCATAGGCATTCTCCCTTTCCTCACCTTCCCCTAGAAGCTCAATTTCTCTAGAGCCCTTATCCTCTCCAGGCTGGACTACTGCAACAACCTCTTCCTTAACCCGCCCCTTTCCTCCCTTTTCCCCCGTCAACTGATCCAGAATTAGGCTGCAAGACTTATCTTGGCCTCAAACACAGGGACTGTATCCCTCCAGCTGTAAAATCTCTCCACTGGCTCCCGGTGGTTGCAAGGATCAAATTCAAGACCCTCTGCATCATCCACAAGGCTTTCTGGGGCTGGGACCATGCTATCTGCAGCTTTCTCTCGCTAAATACTCTCCTTCAGATCCCTTCAATCTTCGAGCTCCAACTCTCTGCTGATCAAACGTTTCTCCAAGGAGAGAGCTGGTAGGGAGAGCTCTCTCATCGGCTGGCTCTCTACTCTGGACTAGCCTCCCTCCCTCTCTCTGTCTTGAATGGGACCACCTCAAGTTCCGCAAACAACTCAAGAACTTTCTTTTCTCCACCTCCTTCCCCCTCTTCCTCCCTTGCTAATCCCCCCACTGACTCTGAGACTGGTGGCCTGGTCGCTCCTGAATAAAACAGGGTGCAGGCCATCTGCCCAGTCGCCTCCAGCACCAGCCCCTGCACTGACTGCTGGGCCCCCACCTGACTGCCGGGTGGCAGACATCCGACACCCTCCATCATCCAACCATGAGTGCCCCTTACTTTATTTTGAACTCTTGTACGATAGCCCTTTGGTTTGCTACTGTTATCACATTTATTTGCACGACGTTTAAATGCATAGCCTGCCTTTGGCCCACATTAGAACAACATGGCAAATGGGGTATATCTCTAAACTGTGCCTGCTTCATCAGTATGATTGGGAACACTGTTGTTTTGTAGAAGTGTATAGACTACATATGCAGTTCAGTCACTACTCATCCTTGTTCTCCTGTGGGACAGCAGTCCATTCATCACAACTTCATACAATATTGGAACTAGAGCAATCCACCCATGACAATTACCATGACATCATGAGAATGTGAAATGAGTGTTGGCTCACATTTGTGGAATGTAACAACATGGATACCAAACTATCCAGGATTGTATCCAAATAATGAATGAGCTAAAATTCAATGTGAATATTGAGTTTTTGAGCACACTGTAGGCTTTGTTTGGCAAGAAAAGGGAATTTCATATGTTGAATTCCAATTCATTAAAATTAATGAAATCATGGGTTTGTAAAAGCAATATTGCTCTGGACTAATAAAGTGATAAAGATAAATAGCATGCCAGCTAACAATAGCAAGATAGGCTGCATAGATAGATAGATAGATAGATAGATAGATAGATAGATAGATAGATAGATAGATAGATAGATAGATAGATAGAAAGATAAAGGCAATCAAGAAGACAGAAAGAAAACACGGATAAGCACAGTTGGATGGATGGACAGATGGGTGAATGGATGATGGATGGATAGATGGATAGATGGATGGAGAGATGAATGTTTGGATGGATGGATATATGAATGGATGGACGTATAGATGGATGATGGATAAATGGATGGACAGATTAATGGCTGGATGGATGTATGTATGTATGGATGGATGGATAGATGAATCGACAGATGAATGGATGGATGGATGGATGGATGGATGGATGGATGGATGGATGGATGGATGGATGGATGGATGGATGGATGAATGGATGGATGGACGGATGGACAGACAGACGGACTGGCAGACATATGGATGGATGTTTGGTAGGACGGATTGAAGGAAGGGTGGATAGATGGATGGATGGACAGATAAATGGATGGATAAAAGAGAGGAAATGATGGATAGGTTGAATAGATGGATGGATTCAATGGTTAGATTTAAAGGATGCACTCTAAGCCAGAGACTCGTCAGTGGTGGTCAGAAGCTAAGTGAAAGTTGGTGGGCAGGTTTAACCTTTTGTAGGAATTGGGATCAGAATAGGCATAGTTTGAGCCGACCAGACCTTATCCATTTTATATTCTATATGCCTGCAGCCAAGTTACATACATAGGCTTGCCAAACACCATACGGATATCCCATATGGAGTAAAACCTTGCCACATAATCAGCTAATTTTAGCATATTACATAAACAAAACTTATAAAACAAACGAAAATCTATCTGCTTAAAGATTAAATATACACCTAGCCGGACAAACGCGCAGAGAATGGACAATCAATTCCAGACCATCTCAGAAGACGGTGGTAGTGGACCAGGCACTGCATGTTTTCCAAGCCGCGAGCCATGGTTCCTACTTAAGCTACATCGCTTGTTCGCTCGTTCACGGCATCATGGGTCTCGCACAGGTAGAAGCACAAGGTGCTCATTTGCCACACCTCACAAGAGCTTGGTTTGCTGGCTTGAGGGAGACATTATACCCCTGTTGTGCTCTAGAAAAAATCACGCAGTGCTCTAATCCCACAGTGCCGGTGCAGAGGATTGAATCAGAGATCATTGAAGAATCCTTGGCTCACCAATGGTAGCCCCGAGCAACCTAAAGCCTGGAACTCCACAAGAGGGGCTGGGTATGAGAGACAGTTCAGAAAGCAATATAGTTAAACATTGTAGAGTCTCAGTGGAGGGTCATTTAAACTTATGGGTTAGTGGAAATTAATTACGTAAGCAGGGCTGTGGCTCTGCTGCAAGTGGATCGAGACAAGCAGATGCCAGCCCCATAATGAAATGTCACTTTCTAAATATGTCCAAGGCTTCCTAAATACTACTAGATGACCCATGGTCACAGATGCATGCAAAGAAGAAAAACACTGAAGCGAATTTGAGGACGTTAGATACCATTAATTTTACTCTCATTCCTCTTACTGCACTGTAGAAAAAGGTAAAGGTCCCCAATGGGAGATGGTCATTTGTGATGGCCATTCAGGGTCCCACATTGTTAGAATAGCTGCGCCACCGATCCCAGTGAAATAACCATGTTCATGGTAATTGTAGGAGGTAACAGAGAAAAGGACTTTCTGTCTTAAAGAAGCTCTGAGTGGCAGCTGGCAATGCTGGAGACCAAGTAGAGTGTTCCTTTCCATCCATTTTATTGAATTAAGGGTTGATGAGAATTGATATTACAGATCTGAAAACATAAAACTGACTACATAGAAAATACTGCAGGGTCTCGCCTTCTATCCAAGTGACATGGGCTTTGAGCCAAAGTTCCCATCTTCTCCAACCTCTCTGCCCATCCCATGCAGGTATGTTAACCGGTGGCTTCATTTTTACTTTTACGCTATCCTGGCGGTTATTGTGCCAGGATACCGGCAAATGGTATGCAGTTACCAGCACTTGGTAATACCAGCCATATTTGCTGCTAGGGTGACGAAATTACCACCAGCTGGAGGTAATTTCTCCACCCCACCTGGAAAATGGTACCTTGCCGGTGCGGAAACATGTCGGTATACAGTAATACCAGCATGTTAATTCTGCAGCGGCAGAGTTCTAGCGGCTGACACAACTGCCAGACTTTGCTCAATGCACATCTATGCAAATGAGGTCCGCATTACTCCCAGGGGCTACTGTAAAGAAGGCATCCAAGATTGGCAGTCATTCCTTAGTCAAGAACGGGCCATTAGCAAGGGGGGGGGGGTCATTTGCCCAATGTTATAACTCTACAATGATTTATTCACCCAGTTTGGCATTAAATAACAGTAGAAGACTACACGATTTGTGCACCTACAAGCACACTAAAGACACAAACACCAACATTGTCCTAAGGTGGCGATTTCTTTTGTTTCCAGCACTCTGTGCCAGCACAATTCTCAAGGGGTAATTTCTGGAAAAAGCTGGTATCATGCCACAATTCCTCTGCATACTCATTTTGGCCAAACGTGATTTTACCCCAAGTAGCACACTCTGCCCCTTAGGCTTTAAATTATGTAGTCAAGGAAGCATTCCAGGATTTCTAACCAAGAGTCTGTTGCTCAGCCTTACTATCGCTTTAGTTAAATTCATTACAACATAACACCATCCCTTCCTCAAGCAGACACCTAATTTGAAGCCGGACACTTAATTAGAACACCTTAAGCAGGTGTGAATCACAAACAACTTACATATCCAGGCACTGATCTTCCATCGTGAGTTTAAGACGTATTTTTGAATAAAGATACAAAAACCCTTATTAGAAGAATATATGGGTTGCATAAATATATCTCTGTACGGTAGACAGAAAACATGTTTAACCTGGGAAAGTCGTATTCAAACCATGTTTGTAAATCAGGCCCTTAGTAATTATCTGCTTCCAGCATTGAAATGTGACTTGATGCTTTAATTCCTCTGAATGTGGTCAGGATGCAGCATGCAGCGAGTAGACCCACATGCATGCATGTTCTTGGGGCTGCACCACACAAAATAAATTGCTTTGGAAGTAGTGAAAAAGGTTGCATCCTTCTCCAGTATCCTTTCAAATGAAAGCTTTGTGCTGCTTTTTGTTAATAATGCATCCAAAGTTAACTTCACATGTGGACTCAAGAAAATATACAGAGCTCAGTCATCAGTACAAGACGACACAGGGCAGAGTGTAGTAATACACATGGGAGTGTAGATTTGGTACCTGAAGCACTTTATATGCCATGACTAGAAGCCTCTGAGGAATCAGAAGAAATATTGCCTTTCTAAAGAAGAGCACATTTCCGACAACTGTCTGCAACCTGCGGCTCTACTGATGTTTTGGACTATGACTCCATGATCACTCACCATTGACTATTTTGGCTAGGGCTGATGGTAGTTGTAGTCCAAATAATCTGGGGAGCCAAAGATTGCAGACCTCTGCAGCAGATTGATTCACTGTATCCACCGTTTTGTATTCCACAGGATGAAATAGAGAACATTGTGGGGGTTAGTTACAAGTTGTAGGTGTGCCATGATGCAGTGTCAAAGATTCCACAACCGGTCACTATGCCGACAGAGTCAAGCATCTACTCTACATGACAAAACAGAAAATGTCTTCACCATAGGTCAGCCGCAATCGGTGGCTTCCCCTGAAAAAAGGGCCCTTCTTACATTAAACGATTAATCAATGAATACATCCTGTCCAGTCAAAAACAGACTAGGGATCGGTATGGAAAGAAATGTAGGTTACTGAGATCGCACGGGACTCACTTCTGAAACAAACTAGCCCTGGACCTCAAAGCTGAGGACAATCATTAGAAAGCCAGGAAGATGCTATGAGTCTATTTTTTCATACAGGCGTACCCTGGGTAATAGTTGGAGAGAAGACAGCATTACATGGCACTATGATCCAGGACAGGGTTGGTTAGTGAGGGAGAGACGGATATGATAGAGTTTGCGCTCTTCTGTTGATGCATGCAGAACCAGGAGAAAATGGCAGGCATCTGTGCGTGTGAGAAGTCTATATTTAGTGATGTGCACTTGGCTTGTTGTTTCGGGAGGGTTGGCGTCAAGCGTTTGAATTTGTTTATGTCTGCAGTTTTTGGGTTGGTAGCATGATTAAAGAGGGGTGTGTGGTTTGCATGTTTTTGGTGGGTTGTTTGACTAGTCTTCTGGGCATGTGTGGTATGTCAGTGTTGTGTGTATTTGGAAAAAGTGAAGGGGTGATTAGATGGCTTTTTGTGATCTCTAGGTGTCAATTAGTTGTATCATCATTTCATCATTCTGTATCGTCTCGTGTTTGCTTTGGTCCAGGTGTATGGTTTGTCGAGGCAGTCATCTATGTTTATCACGGTAAGTTGAACAGCCACATTTTTGGTCATTTCCTGAAGGCCAGGTGGCCTTCCATCATTCTTATTTCCTTCGGCATTGAGTTCCATAGTTGGGATATTAGATAGGAAGTGACGGTTCCTCTGAATTTCCTTTTTTCGTAGTGTCTTGTTTCTCTTTGGAGGTTGATGCTCAATCTTAAGTCTCTTGCTGGTCGGTAACAAGTGATTTTGGCTTGGAGGAATTCAGCTCCTTGTCTGTGTAGTGATTTCTGGGCAATGCGCAGGGCTTTGAAGTTTATCACTGAATGGTTTTCTGGATTCATGCTCTTGTAAAGAACATGACCTCCTATCATGACTGCTCTTCTTCGCACACCTGTATCCTTACACTTTTACTTTCATTGATGCTCTTTTCCCTTTCCCTCAACATGCATTCAAAATGCTCTCAATGATCGAAGTACTATGAATGTCTTTGAAAGCAATGCACTCATTGTGCATTGTAATTCTGTGCAGGAGGCCCTCACGTTATGCTCTCGCGCGCTGCTGATATCGTTTCAAGGCGGCACTGCGTGTCCTGTTTCCATGGTTAATGCTTCCTTTCTTCAAATGTATGCCTGTGCATTGTGTATCCCGCCCTGCTTCTTTCCAGAAGAGTGAAGCAAAACAATATGAATGCACGTTGTTCTTAAATACCCATGGTGATATATGTGACTCAGAGTATACTTGACTGCATTGATAGTACAGCAGAAAGACATATCAGGCTGACACCATGGGGGTCATTTTGATGATCCCCGGATCATGAATTCCGTGGGGATAAACCAAGGCTAAATACATTAGGGCTGGGTGTAGCACTCCACGTCATATTGGTCCACATGTGCATCATGCGTGGAGCTACTGCATGGAAAATATGCTCTGAACGGGCAGTCCGTGCACATGCGGTGTCATGACACGTAGGAAGCATGCGATTTCACGGCCTGGACATGGGTGGTCTCTCTGTACATAAGTTCTGGGCATAAAGATAGCCTCTGCCTCAGGTTTTAGCTCACGAAATGACTCATGTAATGAGTATCTGCCCAGAAGAGGTTGGAGATCACACAGCAAGACTAAAGAAGCAATTCCCTGTTACAGGTCAGCTGCTAATTAAGCGGTTATATCATCAACAAAGCTCAAGATTAGGGGCCTCCTTACCGGATCAGTTTTCTGGTAAAAGAATACCTGGTAATTATGTTGCCGCCATTTTTACCTCATCGCTGAACTCCGAGTTTGGAGGTAAATCCACATCCAGCAAAATGGAGGAGAATCCTCCACTTTATCTTTACTTAACAGAGTATTGCTGACAGCCAACTGTGGGGGTGAAATGGAAAGGATGGGAGGGTGAGTCATGACTGTTTGTCCAGGATGTGACAAGTGAGGTTGTCATTCTGGAGACTGGAGGGGTCTTTTTTTCTGGTTCTGGCATTGTGCTGATTTTGAAGGAACAAATTGACGATACATGTGGACGGACTGCGTCTGTCCACTTTTTTTTCAAAGGGGGGACGCAACCCCTGGCAGGTATTTTTGTGGCCAGCATTAAAAAAGAAAGTTTGCTTGTTCAAGTGTTCAGCTACTAGGATTTCATCCCAGTTTGTCATGTTTCCAGTGCAGACGCTTACCTATAAGACCCCATAAAAGTGTCATTAATGCACATTTCTCATGTTTGGATTTTGTTTCCCTTTGAATATTTTATTGCAAATTGTTGGTCCTAAAAGATGGGCACCCTTCATAATTTACCAGCATAGTTATTAAAAATTATCCTCTCTCAAAGTATTTTTCCAGGATGATTATTTTATTTTTTTGAAAGGCCAATATTGCTTTGTCTTGTGCACTGTCTTCTAAGGGGAATGGTCAATTGAACTAAATATGTATATTTCACTTTAAGTTATGGTCATTTATTTTGCCTATATTCTCGTTTGCCAATTATTGATGTTTGCTTCGGGGGCAGAGATTCCCACACTGCATGTTGTACCCATTCCCATATAAAATAAAACACATTTTACAGCACCTTTTGCAGCATGAATTGGAAAAAAAGCCATATGATTTACAGGAAGGTCTAAACATATAACATCTTAGCAACAGTCACCTAACCTGCTGAGTTGCCTTTGCAGAATTCTGCTATAGGATCCCCTGCTACTCCGGCACCCACAAAGCAGATTTGGCCGACCCACCCCCTCCAATCAAGGGTCAGGTGGGCCATTAATGAGGCTCCCTTCCCATTTTGAATTGAGCAGAACTTGCTAATTTTGCAAGATGAATGCTAACTCATCACCAAGCCAGAACCCAGCAGGAGAAGAGACAGAACCCGTGCCACAACCAGAGATTTAGATGAGCATGGTAAGGAGAACGGGTGAAACTACGCACTCTGCCCCCACATACTCAGCGCTTATACATATATTAATGAGCCCTCACGTGTTTCTTAGGACTTGAGCCCTGTGAATTTTGTTAACATTTCAAGACCTGAAAAATGTCTTGCTTGCCTGCCCAAGATTTCAGAGTTCAACAGGCTCTATCACACTATAACACAATCCTGCAGTAGACACATCCTGCCCAGACTGCTCCAGGGCCAATCCCTGCCCTGACATGACATCCTTGGAACTTGCTTGGAGTTTATTTCGTTTGACAACTAAAATAAAACCGTGTCTGTAGCTTCTGTAATTAAAACATCTTGCTAGTTTGGACAATATGGCCAAATACATACATAATATACATAAAAACAAAAGGGAAACACCTGCATAGACAGCAGTTAACTCCAGTTAGCAAAACAGAATCACCACATTTCTGCAATGCCTTTCACAGTCGAATTATGTTTTCAAACAAAAGTTTGAAAAAGAGAGATGTGTTCAAGTTCCTGAGTTACAGACTGGTCTTAAATCCCGGCTTTACCACTTAACCATAGTGTGCGCTCCCGGGAAAATCCTTTAATCTCGCTATGCATTATCTGCCAAAATTAAAAGTCTTCATTAGGTATTCGGCTCACACTGTCTGCTACTTCAAAAGCAAAGCCTCACTCCTGATATTGCCACATAGATAAATATTAATAGTGATATACAGGACATCAGTTTATTTGTCTACTGCCTTACTCATGTCAAGATGTTTTTAATGTTACTTGCCATGATACCTTTGCATATTGAAGAATCATTCTTTAATGTCACTTTCTGTAATATCCCTGATGTCTCTATGTAGGCAAATAAGGGGGCCACACACACCTTTTGCAGTCCAGGACCTGGAAATCTTAAGGCCAGCTCTGACCAGCCAGCTCTGACCAGCCGACCGACAGCCGATCAGCCTTCCCGGCAGCCCTGAAGCAGTAGTACCAGGCCAAGAGGAGGGAGGGGTTAATGTGAAGGTCATACATGCTTAGGATATAAAGATCCCAGCTGTGTCACCAGGCCCTCACAAACCATATATATATATATATATATATATATATATATATATATATGTTTTTTTCAAGGAAAACGTTTTACAATTTAGTTGCAGGGACCTTAAGTTGAGAACATAATGCAACAAAACCCTGGAAATTCTGCTGAAGCCACCTTGACTTCGCATCCCCAGATGTGCAGAGTATGACCACAATGATGACATCACAGATCACATCATTGATGACATCACTAATTACATGTTGTATGGGAACACTGACGACATTACAAATCACATCCCTGATGCCATCACTGGTGACAACAATCATTGCATTGTATATAGCTGATTCCATCAATAATGGAACTAGTCATGATATCATTTATAAGTTAGCTCATGAAAACTTTGATTACCTTCATAACAATTTAGGTCGTGGACGTGGACATGACAAAGGCTGGGGTCACTGGCCAGCACTATAGCTAGTGGTCAGTTAGTGCTAAAAAATACTAATTTGCATGGTTAAAAGCCATGCCTAGTAGCCCGTCACTGTTTTAAAATATACAGTGGGCAACATTGAAAGCTGTAGTCAGTGTCCATGGCTAAAGGCCATGGCTAGTGCCCATTAATATGTCAGAATATACAGTCGGCACAGCCAAAGGCTGTGGCCACTGGCTAGTATTGTGATAAAAAAAACATGATTAGCAGCTGATTAGTGTATGTAATATACATTTGGCTCTGTTGAAAGCTGCATCCGCTGATAAAGGCCAAAATCTATGTTTGGTAGCTAGTTAGTGTTTTAAAATATTTAAATATTCAGTGCACATGGGTGAAAGTTGTGAGCACTGTCCATAACTGAAGGCCATGGTTAGTACCCATTCATGTGTTAAAATATATTTGGCCATGCACACTGACCATGGCTGTGATGTCATTATTGTGGTCATAGTCTGCACAACTGGGGGCGCAAAGTTAAGGTGGCTTTAGCTTGATTTCCACGGTTTTGTTGCATTAAGTTCTCACCTTTCTGTCCCTGCAACTTTTGTTCCTTGGATTTCAAAGGTTGTGTTAAAATGTATTGCTCACCTTAACGTCCCAGCAACTAAAGTTTTTTTCCTTGAATGTTAAGGGTTTTGTTATTCCATAGATTTTAGAACACTCCCAGACCTTTGGCCAGGCCGACTCTTCATTTTAAAAGACTACTAGGCCACTAGCCATGGCCTTGGCCTTTGCAGGCTTTGAGAACTCACAATGTTTTAGGCAATACACAGTGAGATTACATTATTTGCCATGGAGTACACACTTTAGTTAAGCAGCATTCTCCTAGCGGTACAACCCTTTTCGGCGCCATCATTTAGGTGCGGGCTGATTTGGCATGCTAATTCTGCTACAGCACCCATTTTGGTGCGAAAGCCATTCCGGCGCCATTATTTCTTGCGTTAGGGATATTTGCACGTGGCTGACATTGCAGCCACGTCTAAATGCCCTCATGCTAGTAAGATCACAGGAGTGCACTGCAACAAACCTCATCACCCACCTCCCACTTGTGTTGCTTTTCTTTTAATTAAATTTAATTAATTCAATTTAAAAAAAAATCACACAGCCTTGAACCCTGGTATGCCAGAGTTCGAAGCCCAGCATTTAAACACTAGGACACAATGGCTGTATGTGTCATGGGGGATACATTTCATACTTAGCCTAGCATTTGACATGTTCTATGATAAAAGACTAGGTATGAAACTTGTGAAAATTTAAATAATAACATCATTGTAGCATAATGGTTAAGTGCAGCATCTCAAACTCCTTAAGGTCAGGGTTCTCTGATAGCAGCGTTCACCCTAAATGTGATGTTTTTTTTTATTTCACAAGTTCTGTTTTATAATGTTGCCCATTGATGGTGTAGTCCTCTTTTTGAATATATGTGCAGTGTAAGGGGGAATGTGTGGTGTGAAGGTGTGCATGTCACATGAAAGGGTGTGCATGCAATGTGTGTGTTTAATGTGAGCGTGTGTGTGTGTACTGTGGAATGTTTTTACCCATGCATCCAAGCCCTACCATAAAACCATGCGTTACTGGCATTGAAAACATCTTGATGGCCAGAACTCCCCAGAGAGTGCACAGGGAAAACATGAAGAATAGGCTGCCACCCATTTTTGCCTATGTTGTGAGCACAGGAGGGCACTGCCTAAAACCACCATTGGGCTACACACACAGTAGCCTGAAACCATTGGGAATGGCAATGCTGATTGCCAAAAGCAACCCAGAACTGTGGGGAATTAATTTTCTTAATGTCAAAAATGGATGCAGTACCGGTGCTCACCACTATCAGAAAGCCGGCGTTTTAAAACCACCAGACTTTTGTGTAAAACTGAACAGATGAACCCAAACCAGGCCAAGGAAAGACTTGCTAAGAGGTGGATACAATGTAAAACTATATTCTGAAATGACATGAAGGAAGTAATTATTTAATGTATATGTAAAAATTGTAAGTTTGATTTAAACTGGGAACTAAAGTGACATTTAGCTGAATTCTGCCTAACAACTACCCCCGACAGGAGAAACATGCACAGCCGCTCTTCCCAGGCCTAGCTGCATCCTGCTGCCCCTGCCAAAAGGAGATGACACCTCTCTGATTGAATTAAGGGAGGGGTACCTGCAGACTGCAGGAGGTTGAACAAAGCCCTGTCCTGGGCTCAGGCAAATGTTATATTGGGGGGGCCGTAAAATGGCTTCACTTGGGGGAAACTGGGAGGGGCAGTGCCTCAGCTAGCAAGCTGAGCTTGGGGGAAGTGGATAAACCAGTTATTCCACCATGTGATGTGGGAAGCCACACCCCTTTTTGACCAGGGCATCATTTTAAAAAGATAGATAACTCATAGTGCGGACTGGTCAAAATTCTATAAATAATATCATTATTCTTGGGATTTTTCCGTGCACATTTTAAGAGGTGTTAGGACCCTGTGGTGTATTCTGGGGGGTTGCTAGCAGAAAATAGGGTCTTACTCCAAATGTCTGCATGTTAAAAATCTGACACTTCATCAATTAATGTCCATACTCCTAGCGCACATTTGTGTAATTTTAGGTGAATGTCTGATATTGGTAAACCGACCAAAAAGCGTAAAATGTTGTCATTTCTGAATCCCAGCTTGCAGGACATGTAATGTCAACCACTTGTGTATCTGGGAAATATGTATTTGAATCAAATATAGATTTGTGGGCAAATTGACCAGGGTAGGATCCTCTGACCCATAAACAGACGTCATCATGATGACAATCCATCCACTTTCTTGCAGGACGCTTTGCCGGGAGACTCCAGACTTCAAATCCACTAACCTCCAGAGACCAGAGAGACCAGAGATCCAGAGAGATCAGAACTGTACAGTGCTGTGAGCAGAACCAGAGACCAGACCGCTGTTCAGAACCACCCGCCGGAGGTCCCGTCCAACCTGACCAGAACTTGATGGCTTATTTCAAAAATATAGTGTGAGTACTCACTGTGCAAAACCAATTTCTTAGTTTAAAATAATCTAATCCAAACTATTTTAGCCTATTAGAACTGCCTCCTAGAATCGTGTCATTCTGTCATTTTTAAAGGTGAAAACTGTCACCTGTCATTTTGAACTTTTAAATTTCAAATCTGAAAAACTACCTTCACAAAATCGTCCGTATCTCCGGGACCGTTTGTGCTAGGAGCGAAATTTAACTTTTATCTTAAAGCTAAGATTCTATTTGCGATTAAATATGCCGCAATTTGACATTTTGCACAATTTCAGCCACGTGTAAAAATCAGCAGCTCCTTGCTTTCCTTTGCTAAAATTCGTTTTAACCTGGTAGTTACTCATAGAGCATTGCTAAAGCGAGCCTGAACTAATATAAACTAGATATCACCCACCCTGAACCCCCTATAGGGAATTAAAAGCCTTTTTAGCATATTTTTCACTTAATTGCAACCACATTAAAGCATTTTGGGCCTGTGTTTCAAACTTCTACCTGTTTTCCTCTAAGCTTGCTGGGGGGAAACTGAATTTCGTATTGTATCTGATTGCATTCCTGAGAACTGTGTGCTCTGCTTTCCATCTCCTTATATTGCATAAAGGGGAGGAGTGAATTGTCAAGGAAAAGTGATTATATTGTCTTTGTTGAAGCCATATCAAGTTTATTTTCTGTACTGCATTTTCATTTATCATTGCATTGTCCTTGAAGCCATAAAAGCATTCTCAGCTACTTTATCCTCTCTATATCACTTCTAAGCCATCAAAAAGAGTGTACCACTGTAACATTATCCATTGTTGATCACTATCATCTTCCCAAGTGTGTTATCAAACATTAATTTCATTAATTTATTATAAAAGTGTGATATATATATATATATATATATATATATATATATATATATATATATATATATATATATATATATTGTTTACTTTTCAAATAAACCTTTTAAATTTGCAAAACAAGCCTACTTCTTGGCTCAGTGGGGTCAAGGGGGATTCTAAGAGAGGGGTCTTATACAAGGGTTCATCATCCAGTTTATAACTTGCCATAAAAATGCATAAATAAGGGCTTCCCTTGGGCATCCCAGACAAGGCACTGACTTAGTGGGATTGCTTGATTGGAGTCACTTACAGTACATTGTGTGAAGTTGTTTGTGAGGGATTGTTACATGCAGTTTATAATGTTGCAGTAAATAAATGTGTTTCATGGTTAATATGTGTTAAATTCGGCAACAATGGAGTAATACATGTCCCATCCTGTTTTATAATGTTGCAGTAAATACATATTTTTCACGTTTAATCCATATTACAAAATGCAATGTGCCTGCAGGTTCATGCCAATTGCAACCTCTTGCGCCAAAACCTTCTTGCGCCGAGAGGTCCAAAATGCAGAGTGCATGCAGGTTCATGCAGTGCCAATTGCGACCCCTCATGTCAAAACATCCTTGCACTGAGAGGTCCCTGCCCCAAATGGCTCATCTAACTGGGCGTGCCCAAACAGAACCTGCGGTGAAAAGGTCATGCCATAGTGGTGTGCATCTAACTGGCTATGCCGACATGCCCTGTCCCATGCTACAAGCCCCTTGATTTATGGCCAGTCTCTTGGTGACTGTTGTGATACATCGCACAACCCCAACTAACCCCATTTAAGCAGCACAGAATTGAGAATAAAATGACCGGCTGCAAGAATTACATATGCCCAGGTACTTTCTGCACCCATAGTGAAAATCAAAAGCTGGACCCCATGATTATATGCACAGTACTGCTTAGCTTCAAAGTGAGGAAAGGGTCAGCCCCCATGTTGCTCTAAGTGGTCTTGTAACTTTACCTCATTTATTGGGAACCATTTCCTGAGGGGGCTGTTATTTTCCTCAGTTTGAAGCTAAGCAGGGTTTGTCCTGGTTAATGAATGGAAAAGTAGGGTCACCAGTGATTTTTCGCCCTCGATGTCACTGTAGCTGTAAAAATATATATGTGTTTTATTATATATAAAACACTGCAGGCTTTGAGAAATCCCAATGTTTTTAGTTAATGCCCTCTGTGATAAAATGATTTGCTGAGGAACACACACTTAGGTTAAGCAGCGTGCTACAATCCCCTTGTTTTATGGCTGCTCTCTTGGTGACTGTTGTGATACATCACATGACCCCAACTATACACATTTAAGCAGCACAAAAATGATAAAGAATTATCGGCTGCAAGAAAAACATATGCCCAGGTACTTTTGCCCCCTAGCAAAAATCAAAAGCTGGCACCCACGAATATTCACACAGTAAGTGGCCATATATTTGAAAGTGAAATATACAAATACAGTTCAATTGACCCTCTCCGTAGAAGAGAGTGCGCAAGACAAGATAGCATTGCACATTTTAAAAAAGTAATGAACACCAGAAAAATAATCTGAGAGAGGAAATCTTTCAATAAATATGCTAGCAAAGTAAACAAGGTGCTCACCATTTAAACCCAGCAATCTTTAGTGAAATATTGCATGGAAAACAAAATCCCAATATGAACCAAGTTCTTGTCGTCTCGTGGGTAAATGTCTGCACTGGGAACATGACCTGAGAAAAATCCTGGTATCCAAATATGTGAGCAAGCTTACCAACCTCCAAAAAAAACCAAGGGGTTGCAACCACCCTCTGAAAAAAGTTACACTGTTCACCCACATGTGTCCTTTACTGGTGCCCTGAAAATCAACCACAATCCAGGATTGCAAACGTTCTTGCCACATCATGGGCAAATAGTCATGACTTACGTGCCCTCTCATCATGTCTCCTCCTCACCCCATGTCTGTCTTTCAACAATATTCTGCTTGATAAAGCTAACTTCAAAAGTACAGATACCATAGTGTTACTCAAATATCTAAATCCTGATATAACTAGGTAAAAGTGTACATCTGTGGCATTATTCCCCCAATCTTAATTGTGAGACTACAAATACCAGAATGCAATTCAGCAAAAGGCAAAGACATTGTCTCTGAGTGCAAGACCTTCAAGGACTGACAGTAGAACGGTTTTAAAAACAAATATACGGATGTCGTGTGTTATGAGATATTTAAAACTTTGAGAACTCACAATGTTTTTAGGCAATGTACACTGAGAAAAAATGATTTGCTATGGAGCACACACTTTGGTTAAGCAGTGTTCTCCAAGCGGTAAACCCCTTTTTGGCACCACCATTTTGGCGTGGGCCAATTTGGCACCAGCATTCCGCCGCAGCGGCCATTTCAGTGTGCCCTATTCGGCATGAAAGCCATTCCAGCGTTATTTTGGTGCAAGGGATGTTTGGACGTGCTGACATTGCAGCCATGTCTAATTCCTCTCATGCTAAATAAGTTCACAGTACTGCATTGCAACAACCCTCGCCACATCCCACTTTCATTGCTTTTCTTTTAATTACATTAAATTAGTTAAAAGAAAAAGAAAAACATACTGCCTTGAGCCCTGGTTTGCCAGAGTTTGAGGCCCAGCATTTACGCACTAAAATGCTGCGCTGCCTCCTGAGGCATACATTTCACACTTAGCCTATAATTCAATATGTGCAATGATAAAAGGCTAGGTATGAAACCTGTGAAAATCTAAAGAAAAATATCATTGCAGCTTAATGGTTAATTGCTGTGTCTCTATCTCCATAAGGCCAGGGTTCTCTGATAGCAGCATTCAGTATAAATGTGATTTTTTTGTTTCATTTTTTCTATTTTATAAAAACTGAGAATACCGTGTTTTATGAGATATTTAAAAGTAAGAAAACACATGGCATTCAGGACAGTGTACTGTTTGACATCCATGCAGTAACCAGAACTGAACCTGCTTATTTTCAAAGCGAGGAAGGATCCTGCCCCCTTAGACCTTGTTTCTCTAAGTGTTCTTCTTAAGGGTGCCCCTATTTTAGGCAACATGACCTTAGTGGGCTGACCCCTTCCACACTTTGAAGCTAAGCAGGGTTTGTCCCAGTTACTGCAGCGATCGAAAACCCACTGTTGTTGTAAAAATACCTATTTTTTTATTTTGTATTATTGACTGGAGGCTACAAATACCAGAATGCAATTCAGCAAAAGGCAAAACAATGTCTCTGAGTGCACTACCTTCAAGGACTAACAGTGGCACGGTTTAAAAAAAGGAAATCATTCAGATGCCCATTTGGTCGCCCACCCATGCAGTAACCAGGACTGACCCTGTTTAGCAAGAAAAGGGCTGGCCCATCCCTCTAAGTGGTTTTGTAAATTTGGCTCAATTATCAGGCAACATGGCCTGAGGAGGCTGGCCCCTTCCTCACTTTGAAGCTAAGCAGATTTGGTCCTGGTTACTGCATGAATGCGAAACCTGGATGGCAATTGAGTCACTGACCCTGGACTTTTGGCCATAGCCAGTGATTTTTCACTGCCAATGTCACTATAGTTATAAAAATATCTTTTAAAAAAAATGTAAACGCGTACAGAACTACACATGCCTGTGGTTATCTGTAGTCCTTTGGACCTCGGATATAGCCATGAATATCGGCAAAACAGCCGGTAAAATAAATGCCTCCCTTCTCTTCTGCGAAAGGATGGTGAGCAAAAAACTATGGTTGAGACTCGGCATATAGGCCGGTAGTAGACAAACTCCCAGAACCCCCCCCTTGTTTTTGCATATTAAGTAGCTTAGGGTTTTCACCCTCTGTTACTAAGGTAATCCAGACGTGGAACATTTGCTCACTGTAGAGGCACAGCTCCACCTCACTGACGAGGTCCAACCAGGCTGAAACACGTGTCTGGGGTTGCTCTTGGTACTCTTGTTCAGAAAAGAATTGCCAGGCATTTCGGTGCTGGTCTCCCTTGGGCAGGACAAAGACTGATATGTAGTGGACATTTCTCTTCTGTGAAAGGATGGTGAGCTAAAGACTCTGGTTAAGACTCTAACCCGGGATATAGGCCGATAGTAGAGAAACTCGCTAAACCCCCTTGTTCCTGCCCCACAGGCCATCACCAAGTGCTCCCCTCATCTGTGTCAGCTGCCACCACTACCCAGATGGCCTCCTGCCCTCTCCCTTTCACCCCCGAGCACACGCTGCTTCTGTGATGCAGTTTGCTTTCAGATGTCGCCTATTCATGGCTATACCCGAGGCTACAGCAATCTTCGTGTTGCAAACTTGGTCCCTGGAGCCCCTACAACTCCCACATTGCACTCAGTGCTTTTTAGGCATCCCCCTGTCGGGGGGGGATTCTGCCGGGGTCGGCCGGGCCGTCCGCAGACCTCCGGGCAGGGAGGCCCCAACTCCTCCCGTGTATATCTCGGATCGAGACAGAGTATGAGGCACACACAAGGAGCAAGGCAACTTCTGCCGTTTATTATGCAAACGGCAGGGATGGGTCAAGGAGCGTACGCGTTCGTCCTGACACACACACAATAGTGGGGCTCGCAGGCCCTTTTTACTACATTATGACGCGCTACTTGCGTCATTCCAAAAAGTTACCAAAAGAACCTATCGCCACTCTTGATTGGTTGCTCGAGTGGTGGGGTTAGTATAGTACGCATATAGAGAATGATATTAGTGGTTAAGATGTAGTCAGGTGGTATATCTGGGTTGTCCCTACAATTAGATACATAAGAATTGTTACATGAAGACCCCTGAGGATTGGCTAACGTTACTGACGTCTGAGATAAGAACCTCATGTTCTGATTGGTGCATCCGTGAGCTCCCCAGCCTGGGACCACCGTTGTTCCCAGCACACGGTGCACCTGTGGTTGCAACAGTGTTTCAATATGGGTACGTGCAGGCAATGTGAGGATTTATTCATAGGTGGGAGACTGACCGTTCCCACTGTAGCAGGTGTCCATTGAGCCTTTCAAGTGTGTCGGCCTGCGTCTCGTAGCGAGGTACCCAGACGCCTTTTCTCTCCTGGGTTTTGGCATCTCGTCAGGTTCGGCTTGGTCACGTGGGGAGGGACCGTGTTTGAGGCATAATTCTGCACAATTAATATTGTTTTTCCACTGTATGTCTGGTTTAATTTGCAGATATGATTTTAACATTGGTACGTGGAGTGCGAGGTTGCAACATCGTGCCTTTGAAGATTTGTTTCTTGACTGTGGGTTTGCAACATTACGACCTTGGCTGGTTGCTCCACTGGGTTCTTTCTGCAGGCTCAGCAACCTGACTTTTGCTTTGTTAATGTCCACGGGAACTCTTGCTTGAGGCCTACTTGGGCCTGGTGCACGAGTAATCCATTTAGTGCATGGATGCTTTAGGTTATAGTGGCATACAGTTTCATGGCCAGTATCGTGTTTCCATTATATCTCTCATGATGGTAACGGGTTTCAAGAGAAGCGTGAGCAAGCGTTATAAATGAGCTCATGGTGCGTCTTGCGTTTCTGCATTCTGAAAGCCTATGTAAAAATAATAAAGATGCACGTCCGTGAATAAGCCTGTCGCCTACGTCAGAGCACTGAGTATGTTCTTCGTGTAGATTGGTGTGGAAATGTTCAGCGTGTATAATAGTTCAGCGGTGCTTCCCGTTATCTAGGTCGTCATGGCATCTCTAACGATGTGTAGATTTCAGTCTAGTTGGTCCGTGCCGCAGGTGTCGGCATGGCCAGTGCGGGCTGTTGGGCAGGCAGATGGACACATCCGTATGTTTCTGTACCAGGGTATTTGGTCATCTGGTAAATGGGCAAACTCTTCTCGTGGCGGGTGTCTGGGCCGCGACCCTCTAGGCCAAGCGCGAGAGGTGAAGGACGGGAGTCTGGTTTTCCATTCTCCCACTTCAGTCCCCCCTCTGGTCGACTTGTCGACCACAAACATATCCTTCTCGTTATCTCCTCTTACTCTCCATATCTTGGTTATCCCTCCGAGATGTCCATAATGGTTTACGTGATCTTCAAATGACCAATACATGTATTCGCATGTTCCTCCAGGAGTACAGTACACCCATCTTCCTATGTAGCTCCTAGGGTTCCTTGGGTTCTCGATCTTCACTGATGGTGGGTCTAGATGATTGGCGATGATTTGGGTGCGCAACTTCTCCCTTTCGTGTATTATCACACCTGTGTGCTGGCCGTCATCCGCTGGCATCAAGGGGTGCATTCCCACCATTTCCAGCAACTCATCAGTTGAGCGCGCCTTCCGGGCTTTCCAAAATCTAATTATTATCAGTGCAGCTCCAGCCAAAATAGCACATCCCACTATTATTTTCAGTCCATCTGACAGCCAAGATGGCATCCATGACCATAATAGTGAAAACCAGCTTTTATCCTTGTTTACGCCGTTACTTTCGTCCATCATTTTGGAGTGCATCTGGGCCAATTGTGAAACTGCTTCTGTTAGTGTACCATTGTCGGCATCGTTGGCAGGTATGAACGTGCAGCATGATTGTCCTATCTTTGCACAAACTCCTCCTTCCATTGCTGTGAGAAGGTCCAATACATATCTGTTCTGTAGTGCTACCATCCTTACAGCTCGCAGCTCCTCTTTAATTGCGTTAAACCCATTTACTGTCGAATTTATGGTCATCATTAGTTCCCATCTGGTTATTTGCAGCCATTTTGCGTTTGCGTATGCCTGCAGTCCCGGATGTATTATTGAGGAGAAGAACATTGCTGCTCTGCTGAATAGTCTGTGTTCTGGCGGTATTGATGTTAGTTCCGTTTCCGACCTTCCCCACAGATAATTTCCTGTTAATGGCTCTCCTTGTCTTTTTCTCCTGTTTAGGACAGTATCATTGCTGTTGGTCCTGTTTTCTTGCTCCTTCTGGAGTGGTGCAGATCTCTTTCTTCTCCTGTCTCCTTCATCCATTTTCGGAAATTTCGCCACATCGACATGCTTCTTAGGTACCACTAGTGATGGTACATTGACGTGTACCATTGTGCACACACCACTCCACAGGGGAGGCAGTGTATGATATGCCTTTTCTCCACAGGCCCAATAATGGTCCATTATTACTGCTGTTCCCGCTCCCCCCTCAGGTAACTCCATCACACTTGCACAATTGGTGTTATATCCCACGTCCACCTCTCCTTTATGCTGGTAACATACTTTGGGCGCAGTCAATGGTAATATAGTTATCGGGTCTTCATCTTCTTCTACCCACGTGAGCATTGGTACATACTTGATCCATGTCGTCCAACATCGATGATTGTGTGTCTCGATGGTTGAGATAGTTTCTTTTGTTACCATGTTGCTGCCAACCACTCCTATCTCCCAGCTGGTACCCAGGAACACCTTTCCTGTTATCGTCAGTAATGGCCTCTCCCAGCATCCTTGTTTACCCGGAACTTCCGTGGCGTACCAATCACATGGTAGATACTGCAGTGTTACCTTCTTTGTTTCTCCTTTTTCAGGGCCACTTGTTATGTATCTGAATGCTTCAGCATGTAAACTGGTCTTGTGATAACTCAGATAGGTCTTGAGGAAGTTGTTTTCATATGGGTATGAGTCTCGTGTTTTCCATGTCATGTGCACTACTGTTCCTTGGAATCTTCCTTTCGTTTGGAACAGGGCCAAATATATTATGCACTGTGCTGTTTTTTCATCTATTTCTGTGGCAACAAATGTTCGTGAAGCGCTCATGGCGTATGGTATTAATGAGCAAACGTAACAGCTATCCTCAGTTGTCTGCTTACCAATGCGGGTCATGTGCTGGTACCATATGTTGTTTGTGACGTGTGCTGAATCTTGTACATAATTATCAATACCTTTATTGTCTGAGTATGTGCTGCGTTTAACTTTATTTCGCTTTTGTTCATTGTTACTGTTACCACCTGACGTAACACCTGTTGCAGCAGGGAGGTGGGGTACATTAGGTTTGGGTGCAGCAAAAAAACTCATAGCATAGCTGTACTGCCATACAGAGGCAGCCAAAACTCCGGTGATCATAAAAATCCCTATTATTTTTATTACATATGCTAACCTCACCGACATTTTTGCTCTTACCTTGCTGCAGTCCTGGCAGCGTATTCTTGCGACGTTAAAGTTGCCCGCCTAAAAATTCTCAAAAAGTGCTTGTTATTAAATGTTAGTTTTGTTTCATTAAGCTCTCCCTATCAAATAGTCATTCAGTGCCCAGGTGAAGAGTTGCTCCCACGCTACTCTAAGTGATCGGTCTCTCAAGACCGGCAAGTATGGGCGGAGGTGGGGCATGTAATTTTCTATGGCCAGGAGGAAGGCCGTGTAGTATACACGTACCCTTTTCTTTTTTAAGTATGTTGGCCTTTTTATTTCGTATACAAATTGGTGTGACAATTCTTCTGGGTAACTATCGTCTGGCAGCACCATCTACGCCTGCACACTGAATTTGTTAGATAACTTTTCTTAACAATACAATATTACGCAGCTCCTGTATGTGCGAGAGAAAAAGAGAACATTCACGTGTTTACATGTGTATTGGTGCAAGCGAAGTCCTTAGTTTTTATTACAATTGTATTTAGTAGTCAATGGGGGGGGGGGTTTGCTCAGATGGCGGGAGCAGTTTTACTCTTTGAACGTGTGACCATGGGGTGGGCAGTGTGGGGATCACCCCCTTCTTCGTCCGTTATTCTCTCCGAGGGAACAATTGGGTCGTTGTCTGTGGTTGTGTTTTCTTCCGCTGCCGGGGATGTTGTTGGCGTTTTTCCAATGGACCTGTCGTTGGCGCTGGGGCGGGTCTGCAGTTTGTAAATTTTTACATCATGCAGGTGGTTCCACGCACGCTTATCCTTTAGTTTTACTGCTCTTGTTGATACGTCCTCTACTAAATGGGGGCCAGTGAACCTCTGCTGGTTCCACTTTCTATTAAAATTTCGAAGTAGTACGTGGTCACCTTTGGCAAGTTGGCACAAGTTCTCCTTTCCCAATTCTGTATTTTCGTCTATTTCTTGGTTGCTGGTGGACCCGCCCCGTGTGCGCTCGAGCTGTTGAGACACAAACACAACGCTAGTAATCAAAGAAGACACATATTGATACATTTCATCACCTAACACATTCGCAGAACTTTCTTGGTCGGTGAATGCCCTTGACGTTGGTGTTAGGGGAAGGCGCATTTGGCGTCCAGTAACCACCTCGTGTGGGGTGAGGTGGTGGTCGGACCCTGGCCTGTTTCTAAGTTCGAACAGTGCTAACGGAAGGCAATACAACCAACTTTTCTTTGTTGTTTGCTGTATTTTAGCAATTGCCTCCTTCAATAGGCCATTCAGGCGTTCACATACACCATTAGCCTGTGGGTGGTACGCACATGCAAATTTGTGTTTAATGTTCAGTAGGGATGTGATATGCTGGAACATTTCATTTGCGAAATGGGGTCCGTTGTCTGATCTTAACACCTCGCACACTCCCCACCTGGGGAATACCTCCCTTACTATAAATTTGGCTGCTCTAAACGCATCAGGGTGTGAACAGGGCCCTGCTTCGATCCACCTAGAAAATGGGCATACTACTACTATCATGTATCTATTGCCTTGACAAATGTTGATCATATCAACATAGTCAATGTGGAGGTGCCGAAAAGGTCCTTCTGGTCGGGGTATGGTACCTCTTATCACCTTTAAAGTATGACCGGCCGTGAACTGTTGACATGTAAGGCAATTGCTGATAAAATTTGACACATGGGATGTTAACTCGGGACAGAACCAATCTTCTCTAATTCGTGCTGCTATTATTTCTTTGCCTGTATGGGCAGGGTGATGTAATTGGTTCAAGGCGGTATTTAACAATGCCAATGGTATTACAACTTTCCCAGTGCCACCCTGGCGCCATAGTGCGTCGGTTGGTGACATTGTGCATCCTCTTTTCACCCATACTTCTTTTTCGGCCATTGGTGCAGCCGCTTGTAACTCCATAATCTGGGTGGCTGGGAGATGGGTGTACCCTTCTTTTATTAACATCTCCCTCGCTATTCCCCTCCCTCTCCCTCTCTGTGAGTCTGTGGGGTTCCATATCTCACCAAAATATGCAGCATATTTTGCATGTGCGTCTGCTGCTGCATTTCCTTTTGATATATAGTCTTCTCCATTGGTGTGTGCGGTGCATTTTACTAGGGCTAGTTCTTGGGGATCGTTTATTACTTCAATTAGTTCAGCCAACAAGAGGGCATGTTGTACTGGAGTGCCGTCAGCTCTCCTAAACCCTCTTCTTCTCCACTTTGATAGCCCTGAGTGGACAGTGGATGTAACATATGCACTGTCGGAATATATAGTAACTTTTTTATCAAAACTTTCCTTTAGTGCCAATATGAGTGCAACCAGTTCCGCCGCTTGAGCAGAGTAATGCTGTGGTAATTGTACACACTTAATAGCCACACACACTGGCGCTTCCATCATTTGTACTACTGCTGCCCCAGTCCTCCTTATCCCGTCTCCTTGATCAATAGTTGATGACCCATCAATAAACAAAAGCTCACCTCCCTCTAGTGCGTTTTCTTCAACTTTCCTAGTACATGAGTACATCTCAGTTACTTGGGTGCAGTCGTGGGCGTAATCTCCCTCTTCAATTACTTCTGCTAGGAACCTTGCAGGGTTAACCGTGCTACATCTAACAATTGCCAGTTCAGCTTTGGACAAAATAATCTCATAACCTGTTGCCCTCTGTGTCGTCAGTGTGGACTTAGGTTTATTCAATATCGCAAATAGTGCATGTTCTACAAATAGTGTAGTTGGACACCCCATAGTTATTGATGATGCTTTTTCTACTGCAAATGCAGCTGCAGCAAGACCTTGTTCGCAAGAGAATTGTCCTAACATTATTGGATCTAAGTGACCGCTGTAAAATGCTACTGGTTTATAGCCCATGCTAGTCTTTTGGGCCAATACTGCTTTCATTACTGCTGAGTCGCAATGTGAAAATATAAAAAATCGTCGCTCATAGTCTGGGGATGCTAGTACTGGAGCAGTTGATATTGCTTCTTTTAATTCATCAAATGCCTCCTTCATTTCCATAGTCCATCCCAACTTTTTCTCCCCTTTATTTGCTTCCTTCAAACCCTCAAGCAGGGGTCCTATGTAAGAACTGTAATCAAATACCCATGCTCTACAGTAGTTGCACAGTCCCAGAAATTGCTGCAGTTCTCTTACAGTCTGTGGCACGGGAGTGCCTGATATTGCCTGTGCTCTTTGTGGTGCAATCCTTCTTCCATGTTGTGATATCAGTTGGCCAATGTAAAGTACCTGTTCCTGACAGTATTGTATCTTTTCCATGTCTACCTTGTACCCCTTTTCAGCCAATATCGTCAACATTTTTAATGAGTCCTCTCTACATTTATCTTCATTTGTACTGCAAATTATTATGTCATCCACATACTGTAACACTGTGCTTTCCAACTCAACGTTACCCAAATCCATCTGTATTACCCTATTGAAAATTGAAGGTGATTCACAATATCCCTGTGGTAATCTGGTATGTTTCCACTTCCTATTTCGGTAAGTGAAGCTTGTCAAGTCTTGTGAGTCTGGGTGTAATGGTATTGAGAAAAAAGCATTTTTAAGGTCAATCACTGTAAACCGTGATGCTTCTGCTGGAATGCCACACAAAATTGTGGCCGGGTTTGCTGTTACTGGATACTCTGCTTCTACTATGTTGTTCAACGGTCTGAGGTCCTGTATGAACCGCCAAGACCCTCCTTTAGCCTTGCGCACCGGGTACACAGCTGTGTTGCATGGGGATTCTGAGGGGACCAATATGCCATTGTTTATAAGGGCTGTTATGGTTTCGTATATGCCCTCATCTGCCTCTCTTGACAATGGGTATTGTTTCACTCTTGGTAGTATGGCACCCTTTTTTAATTTTATCCTTACACCCCCTATGCTTTTAATGCATCCTACATCATAAGGGCTAATAGTCCATAATGATTTTGGCACCTTTGACATATCTTCTTTAAAAAATGGGACTGGTGTGCCAGCGGGTGCCTCAAGTGCCATTGCAATTTTCTGTGCCACTTGTTTGTGAGCCACTGTTAGCCACATTTCTACACTCATCATGAACACCATTTCATTTTCCTCCTTTTCTTCTGAAAACAACTCTTCATCTGACACCTGGGTCAGCCTACATCCTTCTGCTAGTGCTATCACCGCCCTCCATGCTCTCCCTTCTTTATCTTGGGCGTGCACAGCAACATAATCAGCTGTTGCAATAATGCTCTCAATGTCCACTGCAAGGACCTTCCCTTCCAGTTCATTAGCTGGTGTTTCTGGTCGGAATAGATAGGCTGCTGGTCTCCTCCATATTTTCCCTCCTATCCCTGGCATCCATGCAAATGCCATGTCTGTTCCGTACTGGAATAGCTCGCCGTCTACCGGCTCCGCCCTGATCGCTATCTGTCCACAGTATGCTTGCAAAATCTGTCGTGCTGCAAGCATGTTAATCCCTGGAGTAGAGCAAATTATGCCATCCTCTGTAAAGGAGATCGTCATATTTAATCTGTTCATTATGTCCCTCCCCAGTATGTTTACTGGTGAGGCACTATAATACAAAAGTGGTACTGACAGATCGTAATCTCCAATAGATAGCGGAACGTTATCAGTAAATGGAACCAACCCTTTAGCCCCAGAAAACCCTTGTGTGTTCATGGCTTCGCCTGACATCTTAAACTTACCTTCCCTTATGCAAGACCGGGTTGCCCCGGTGTCAACAAGGAATGATAATTTTTTGTCACCTATCGTTACCTCTATGCGTGGCTCCTCCGCACTATTAGGTGTTACTGACAGGATGGGACACACCAAGGCCGTCTGTGGGCTGTCCTATTGGGGGTACAATGACTGGCCATTCCCTGTGTAAGGGTTGTGTCCCAACACCGTCACCCCACCCAATTGCGTTCGTTCAGGTTGTGGTGGTGGTTGTATTAACGCTGCACCAGTTACTTGTGGCAGGTATTGTTTTATTTGTTGTTGTGGTAGGGAATAGTGTTGGTCACTCCCTTGTGGTGACATCTGCTGTGGTTGTATGCCCTGCTGTTCTTGTGATGTCCTATGTTGTGCTTGTTCGTTCCATGCTGGTGTTCCTGGCCTGACCCTGCATGTACGTGACATGTGTCCTAATAGTCCGCAGCTCCAACACACGGGTGGTTCCCTGTTTTGCCATGGGAAGTTCCCTGTGTTGTCCTGGTATACTGGTTGCCCTGTCTGGTAGTTATTTCTGAGTCCCCCAGCCTGTTGTTGGGTATTATATCCGTATCCTCTTCCCCTCATAAACCCTCCTCTCCCTCTATTATAATTATAATACCCAGCTCCTTGCATTGGGTACCCTCCTCCCATGTTCTGTGCGTGTGATTGCAGAGGCAGCACTTGCTCTATTACCTCTTGTGGAGGCGCTATTTGAGCTGGATTTTGTGCAGCCACTACTTGCGTTGGGCTTTGGGCCATTGGTGTTGGCGCAGTTATTAGTGCCCCTTCCATGGTATATTTAGTAAGTTTTTTCTGTACTAATTTGGCCTCTTCTGTTTTCCTGTCCTCTTCCTTTTGTTTCATTTTTCCTTGCCATGTTCTACAGTGATGTACTATAGTCAGTTGTATTTCCGGCCATGGTTTTGCTTCCATCCCCACTACTTTCTTTAATTGTCTCTGAACTCCTTCTGGGAGCCCTTGTACTAGTATATGATAAAATATGGCTGGTGTTTTGTCCCATTGTTCTCTAGTTTCCATGCGCCACTTCTCTTGAATATCCTGGATATAATCAACAGGATCCTCGTTCTCACCCATCTTACGGGAAGTAATGGCTCCTATGTCTGATGTGTCTGGGTACTGCACTCTTAGTGCCTGCCATAGCGCATGTCTGCAGTTTGCAAATGGTGCCCCATCATGCGATGTGTTTGTTATTGTTACCCCATGGAATCCCGCTCTTTTCCAAATGTCATCCGCTCTATCCCCTAATATTGATATTAACAGGCCCTTAACATCTCCCACTGCTAGTTTCTGTCCTGCGGTGTGTTTTTCCATTTCATATATCCATTTACCCGCACCTCCACTTAATGATGGGAGCCTACATTTTATGTTTTCCTTATCCGTATGTTTCCAAGGTACATACTGTGGTCTAACCCCTCCTCTCTCCAGCAGTGGCATTACATTCTGTCTTGTGTCATCCTTTATGCTCCATGATGTTAACTCTTCACACCCCTCCTCTTCCCCCATTCCTTTTACTACTTCAAATCCTTCCTTACTACCTCTTCTCCTACCTCCCTCTTCTTCCTTTCCCCTTTTTTCATCCTTTCCTGTGTTCAATATGGGCACGTCTGTTTGCCTGTCTTGCCTGCGACTAGGGAGGTCCCTAAGCCGACATGCATAAGGTGTAACTTCGTCCATGAAGGGTGCGAGCTTTATTCTGTGCAGAGAGCGTGCAGTTGTTGAACATGTGGGGTGTGGCGTTAGAGAGCGTGATGGTGATGTGGGTGGCGTGTGTTGGTTGGTGAGCGTCGGTGGCGTGTGTTCGTTAGTTTGTGTTTCTCCCATTCTTTTCACTTCCTCCTTACTTCTCTCCAGCTCCTCCCATCTTCTACTCACCCATGGCGAATCTATGTTTGTTCTAGTGAGGTATAGCTTATCTAAGCTTTCCCTTTCACTCTTCCTTCCATCCTCACTACAAAAATCATTCATAAATTGCGCCCCCCACTCTGCCTTTTTTCCTTTTATTGTTACAGTTTTTAAGTCTATTAGGTCTCCCTCTTCCTTTCCGTTGTTACCAACTGTTCCCCTTAGTGCTGACGTTGTTGCTACCTCTCTATTTTTATATACTTCTCCCCATCTTTCACTCTCCCTCTTACTCTCTTCTCTCTCCCCTTCACTCCTCTCCTCCATCTCCCTACTATTTTCCTCTCTTTTCCTTTTTAATTCCTCCATTACTTCGTTGCTCATCTGTTCCAATATCCTTTCATCCTCTCTCCTCCTTTCCCATTTCACCCTTTCTCTTTCTACTATACTCTCTATTACCTTCCCCTCTTCATATTTTTTAGCTGTCTCTGATATTATCCTCCTCCATATTTCCATTTCTTTTTCATTTTCTTCTTCTTCCTTCTTCTTCTCCCTCATCACTACTCTTGATACCCTTTCTGCTGCTGCTTTTACCCTTACAGCTTCCCTCTTTCTCTCCTCACTTTGCTCCCTTAATTTTTCCAATTCGTCCTTACCTTCTTTCCTTTTCCTCACTCTCTCTCTTTCCTCCCCCTCAAGTTGTTTTATCAGTTCATTCTGCTCATCCCTTAGTTTAGCTAATCTTTCCTCCAAAATCTCTTCCTTCTGCCGTAGCAGCTCCTCTCCCCTCATTTCACTCTCTCTTTCACTATCCTCGTTTGTTCTCTTTACCGCCTCCCTTTCCTCTCCAGTTAGTGATCCTCGTAATTTCAACAATATCTGTGCAGCTACCCACTCATCGTTTCCTATCTCTACAGTCTGCTCTTCTCTCCTCCCGTCCCCCATTGGTATCTTTCCATGAGCCACATATGGTGGAGGGCTGTATGCCGGGTTTGAGTATCCTTCAGCCGCCCTTAACTGTCCTTTTATTTCTCCTAATTCTCTTAAAGGGTACAACCCTCCTCCCTCTGTTTTCACTCCCGGTGTTAAGGGTATCTCATTGCTCGGTTCCTGTTTTATGTCAGCTAATTTATCAACCTTTCCTCCACCCAGTTTTTCATTCCCCATATTCTTTGTTCCTTCACTCTCCTTTTCCCCATCCGTTCCTTCTTTCTTAATCTCCTTTTCTTCCGGTGTTTCCCCCAAAGTGAACATTCCATTTGGTCCTGGTCTAGACCCCTGGAACATCCTCCATAAGTTAAACACCTCCACATGGTTTGCCAACTTCTTCCCCTTGTATGTATTGTGCAGATGGTTTAATAGTGAATGTTGGGCATATGGGTCAAAGCTACCATTAGGCGGCCATGGTGTCAACATTTTGTTGTCCGTCCCCTGGGTCCACTCTATGCTGTACTTAATTAACTTCTCCCTATGTGGTGGCAGTGTGGTGCATATATGTTGTAGTGGGGTAGTGAGGGTATTCCCCCACCCTCCCAACCCTCTCCCGTATGACATACTAGCGCACCCTTTCTTACCCTTCCCCTTGCTACCAGTTTGCAACATACAACCTTTTATTGCTTACCTTGCCCCGCAAGTGTGGGGACTTACGACAATCCTTTGACAAATTATGCAATGATAATAATCACAAAAAAAAAAATTATAAAACAAATATATTTATGATGTTATATTATATTCCTTCCCCTACGGCCCCCTGCGGCCGAAGCGCACGCAGCCCCCTGCAGCTGCGTACCCCTTACGACGATCTTACACAGTCGTCCTTTTTCCCCGTTCTCCTCCCACCTTTACACTTGCCGTGGCCGGCGTTCTCCGTGCGCAGCCACGCCCCCTTCCCCTTCTCCTCTTTGATCCACTCGTTTATCGTTTATCTCCGTGTCCGCTCCTTTATCATGTTTCTCTTCCCCACCAATGTCAAACCCAAAGCTTCTTGTGTTCACGATATCTTACTAAATCCCTACTGGTGACGTCACCTATTTCTTCGAACTACTGGTATATTCGTGTTATGTTCTTTAAATTCAAAATACACTTGCAATCTACCCCGCTAACCCTACAGCTGTCTTCCTGTCTCTCCTGGAACAAGGTAATCTCATCAATACTATAACCGGACTGCGCACGCTGCGTCGCCTCGCGTGTGATACGCCCCTCAACAGGAGGGCTTAACCAGCCAATTATCTTCCGTTTTGGGCAACTACGTAACTAGCCACCGCCCACAGGGAAACGTCATCTACCTATCGAGTTTCTTGCTCGAACAATAGGGAACCTCATCTACCTATCGAGTTTCTTGCTCGAACAATAGGGAACCTCATCTACTCATTGAATGATAAATGTCAAAACGTAGGAAACCACACACACCCACCCTCACACGTAGTCGCGATTTAGGCCAATCAGTGTCTTTCGAGCGGCTGCACGTGATGTTTTCGTGCCCCGCCCCCCTCTTTCGCGTAACGTTAGCTTTTTGTTGCGAGCGTCTGCACGTGTTGTTCTCGTGCCCTGCCCCCCTCTTTCGCGTAACGTTAGCCGCCTTCTCTCGCACTCAATTCACTACCATTCATTCCATTATCATCACTCAATTAAACCTTCACCCCACCTTTTTACAATACCTCCCTCCTCCCTTATTTACTTCCGCCCCCTCCCTCACAATTTCGCATTGCTTGTTGTGCGTGTCATGCTCACCAAGTTCCCTCGATGCAGGGCCGCTCGACTGCGTGCACCCCTCCAAGCGGCTCGCCACCTCCCCTCGTCTGGACCACGTCTGGACACTCGCCGACCGCGGGCGGGATACTTTTCAACCGGCTCCCGAGGGCCAATATCCGGATTGCGCTGTCCGGTCCTCTCGCAGCTCCGCGATGGTCCTGTAGTCCTCAGAAGGGGGCAACGGCAGAGGGGGCCGCGCCGCCGGGCCTCCCCGCAACGGGAGTGCCTGGAAAAATAAAAAATAAAAGTCGATCTTAAACAGATCTCAGCAGTGCCTCCAACTTGTCGGGGGGGGATTCTGCCGGGGTCGGCCGGGCCGTCCGCAGACCTCCGGGCAGGGAGGCCCCAACTCCTCCCGTGTATATCTCGGATCGAGACAGAGTATGAGGCACACACAAGGAGCAAGGCAACTTCTGCCGTTTATTATGCAAACGGCAGGGATGGGTCAAGGAGCGTACGCGTTCGTCCTGACACACACACAATAGTGGGGCTCGCAGGCCCTTTTTACTACATTATGACGCGCTACTTGCGTCATTCCAAAAAGTTACCAAAAGAACCTATCGCCACTCTTGATTGGTTGCTCGAGTGGTGGGGTTAGTATAGTACGCATATAGAGAATGATATTAGTGGTTAAGATGTAGTCAGGTGGTATATCTGGGTTGTCCCTACAATTAGATACATAAGAATTGTTACATGAAGACCCCTGAGGATTGGCTAACGTTACTGACGTCTGAGATAAGAACCTCATGTTCTGATTGGTGCATCCGTGAGCTCCCCAGCCTGGGACCACCGTTGTTCCCAGCACACGGTGCACCTGTGGTTGCAACAGTGTTTCAATATGGGTACGTGCAGGCAATGTGAGGATTTATTCATAGGTGGGAGACTGACCGTTCCCACTGTAGCAGGTGTCCATTGAGCCTTTCAAGTGTGTCGGCCTGCGTCTCGTAGCGAGGTACCCAGACGCCTTTTCTCTCCTGGGTTTTGGCATCTCGTCAGGTTCGGCTTGGTCACGTGGGGAGGGACCGTGTTTGAGGCATAATTCTGCACAATTAATATTGTTTTTCCACTGTATGTCTGGTTTAATTTGCAGATATGATTTTAACATTGGTACGTGGAGTGCGAGGTTGCAACATCGTGCCTTTGAAGATTTGTTTCTTGACTGTGGGTTTGCAACATTACGACCTTGGCTGGTTGCTCCACTGGGTTCTTTCTGCAGGCTCAGCAACCTGACTTTTGCTTTGTTAATGTCCACGGGAACTCTTGCTTGAGGCCTACTTGGGCCTGGTGCACGAGTAATCCATTTAGTGCATGGATGCTTTAGGTTATAGTGGCATACAGTTTCATGGCCAGTATCGTGTTTCCATTATATCTCTCATGATGGTAACGGGTTTCAAGAGAAGCGTGAGCAAGCGTTATAAATGAGCTCATGGTGCGTCTTGCGTTTCTGCATTCTGAAAGCCTATGTAAAAATAATAAAGATGCACGTCCGTGAATAAGCCTGTCGCCTACGTCAGAGCACTGAGTATGTTCTTCGTGTAGATTGGTGTGGAAATGTTCAGCGTGTATAATAGTTCAGCGGTGCTTCCCGTTATCTAGGTCGTCATGGCATCTCTAACGATGTGTAGATTTCAGTCTAGTTGGTCCGTGCCGCAGGTGTCGGCATGGCCAGTGCGGGCTGTTGGGCAGGCAGATGGACACATCCGTATGTTTCTGTACCAGGGTATTTGGTCATCTGGTAAATGGGCAAACTCTTCTCGTGGCGGGTGTCTGGGCCGCGACCCTCTAGGCCAAGCGCGAGAGGTGAAGGACGGGAGTCTGGTTTTCCATTCTCCCACTTCACCCCCCACCTCTATCCTGATGGCATTTGTAGGTATTTTGACCAGCAATTAGCTTTTTATTGCATTTTTTTTCCCATAACCTTGGCTATAGCCAAAAATATCTCTTGCATCGAGAGAAAAAAAAGATGGTGGTCATTTCAATTCTGAAAACCATGATCCTGCAATGCACCATGGGAGATATAACTATAATTTTTGGGGAATGCGGCACCCCCTTCTCTGTCTAATTTTAAAATAATGACAACACAGAATAACCCCAAACTACGCACGGTCACCAGTCAACGCCTCCTGGCCAAGTTGTTTTGGACCTGGTCGAACTCCGTCCACTGGTTTAGGCTGTGCGCTTTGGCAAAAATTGTCAATTTTTTGTCTATGGGAAAATGAGTAGGAAGTAGGCCGCACTTTTGGTGAAAAAGAAATCTTTTAACCTTAATAACTTTTTTATTTTTTAACAGATCTTTACAAAACTTTGCTGTCTGTAGGGCGGGGGGCACAGACTTTTAATCACTTTTGAAATTTCAGCCAAATCCTTTACTCAAATCAAAAGTTATTAACAATATAATTTTGAGAGGTTCCTATTTGTCGCTGACTCACCTTAACTATAGGGCGGCAACCGCCCTATAGTTAAGGTGAGTCATATATATATATATATATATATACCCAAAAAGGAAATTATAATATCTACACCCGCCTTTTGACACTGTTTAGTGTCCACAACTTTTGTGACTAGCACTTTCAAACACACTCTAGGTCTGGGGTATGGTATTACCCAGGCATGCTCGTCCCGCATTTTCTCAACAGTGCTAAACAACATGATGAGATGACTATTTGCCATCAATGGCATCACATCTCGTTGTAATCCCTTAGCAGGTTTGCCTAAGGTGGCAGGTGCTCTACCCTGGACACATATGGCCCTTGTACCTCCCAGGGAAAAGGAGCAGGTCTTTCAAAACAGGTGCATTCAAATGGGCTGGGAAAAAGACCTGAACTTTATTTTTTCATCTTTTTACTTTATTGTTCAAAGTGCGGATCTAGCTCGAGAGCAGTGGAGCACTGTACAGAGTGTGCTCTTCCCTTCATACCCGCGACACGAAACAGGCATCAGTCACTAGTATTGGATGGGCCTAGAAGAAAATAGGTATTTTTTCTGCTTAATCTGCCAGCTCCAAATACTATAGTAAAAATATGTTTTCTACTTCTACCATAGGCAGGCCCACCCACACAAGCAATATTAATAGTATGTTTTCTTTTTCAAGTGCTACTGTGGCACCCACACCAGGCAACAAACAAATGTGCACAGCTGATCTGAATGGCAGCAGGCATCACTAAAATCCCCCACCCTGACAGGGCCTAAACATAATGGGGGGTTGGGGAGTGGGCAATGGGATAATTCAGTGGTCCCACATTTTATTTTTTTATTTTATTGTTTAAAGTGCAGACCTAGCTCGAGTGCAGTGGAGCGCTTTACAGAGTGTGGGTAGCTGGCATTTGGCCTGGCATCTTTTAACAGTAGCGCAGTACTGTGAGGACTGTGCGTCGGCATGTGTGTCCATTGTAATTAGTCTTGGTCAGGTGTTGTTGAATGAGCCGTGTTTTGAGAGATTTGCAACATTTTAGAATTGTGGTGGCATTCCCAGCTGACACCGAAATCGAGTTCCAGAGGGTGGGTGCATGACAAGAGAAGTATTGTCTGTGAGTCCTCTCTTTGAAGATGAATTTTGATTCAAGCCGGTCGGTCGATTTGCTGTGCAAGGAGAGTGTGCCACCAAATGTGTGAAGCTGCTCTTTATGCAAAATTCTCTGACTCCACTCATGACTCCATGGTCATGGCTTTTATGCAATATGTCCTGCATCATGTAATGAGTGCAACAATGCTTGGAATGGCTGCTGTGTTTGGACATGAAACCACACTGCCTCAGAGATGTGTTTTATTAGTGGGCTACCGTTGATTTTTCCCAGCCTCATAGCACACTGTGGACTCACATGGGTGAACGCACAGAGAGATGAAGTGACACATCTTGATTGAACAAATGGAGCAAAATTAACACATACAGCCACATGAGTAAAGCCGTCTCCCTGGAAAGCATGCTTGTCTCAATGTCCTCCAACCACTACAGAAATGCATGTGCAATTCAAGCACTATACCCACAACCAATTAAAGGCATCTCCTTGCCAAATTGCAGGTTTGGTCAAATTATAATGGCAGATGGATTATAAAAGCTGACGGACATGATGGGCATATACCGGAGCCTGGTGAACAAAAGCATGACAACATTGTTGGGTGTATGGTGTGCAACTAAGTAATCAACAGTAACTTCAGATAGGGGATAGTGTATCAATACGACCATTGGCCCCTCTTCAGCTTATTCCGCAACTGCAGATATATTCTGGGTGCCAATTTGGGTCCAGAAGGGCACACATATGCATTAAAAGCATGTTTATTCTTTGTGCTAGCTGAAATCCCATCCCATTGTTCACAACATACTGCATGCGCAGCACCTTCACACAAGCATGAGAATTACTTATTTTAATTAAAACATCTCCCTGTTAATAACAGTGCATTTTCGTATGTGTGAATTAAGCGGTTGCTATTGTAATGGTATATTTATAACTGAAAGCCCACACATGAGAGCATTCACCACCAAATGTGTGTTTATAAAACCTCTGGCTGCTAATGTAGCTTGCCACACAAAAATAAGGCATTGTCCTAGCATGATACCTTACAGTATGCTTGACGTTTTTTGTTTAACAATTGCTATAGATAGGCTTCTCAAATTAACCAGCAGAGGGCCTCATTATGAGTATGGTGGTGTGGCCAAAAACAGTGGTAATGCAGTCGTAAAAGAGTTACCACAGCATTATCACCACGCCGGACCAAGTGGCTTTAATGGTAAATCTGTTTGGTGGTATCTTGGTGGATTTACTGCAGAGATACCGACAAACTTGTAATGTGGTGCATATGATTTCATTGTGCATCTTTAAGTATTGACATTGTAGTAGTGTAAAACACAGAGGATTACTCAGGGTTGCATGAATCGCATTATGGTATTTCCAGTCTGGCATTCGGGATGGGGATATTAAGCTACTATCATACTCTTTTGGCTTAATGTAATTATATGAGGATTTATAGCTTGTCAGGTTGCTTTACTCTGTGACTTGTGTAGTTTCAAAGTTACCTCTATAAAGCAATGTAGGGGTTGAAAGCCAAAGCATACATGACAAAATGTGATCCCTTTATATCACTCTAATGTTGGGCCTCAGGGATATCAACTAGAATCGGATTGTTGTAGCAGCGCCACTGCCCCATGTCCCTTGATTTGACATGTTGATGTTTTCCTCAGCCTGTCAGGCAACATAGAGACCAGTATAGCTCACAAACTGCAACAGAACCGGCAATCATTTACTACCCTGCTGCAGCCAGTTAACCGAGTGGCACGGGGCCAGGTAGAGACTTTCCCAACAGCAGAGCAAGTGGGAATCTTTGATATGCCCTGTTGTAGTATGTGATAGGGTCTTGTATAGCACATTTGACAATTGTCCTTATATTTCTGTGCTTCAGGATCTGCAAGGTTTGGGAAAGGGGAGCATGCAAGTTATTTGTTAGAATGTTGATGAGTGTTGATATGAAAAAGGTAGAGAACTGCCTGGCGTGTGATTTTTAGATACTTTGCAAACTGCCTGAAGCAGTGGTTGATGCTTCAGTCCCTTGTCAAGCCACCTCCAGTGCACCACTTTGGTCCCTGGCAACACTGTGGTGAGGCCCCCCGCAGCCCTTTGATGATTTTGTGCATGTTTTGTTCATTTTGCAGCCTACAAGCGCTCCGGAACTGTGTTGTTGCCCCCGCCTCGCCTTCCGGGTTCTTTCCCCCTCTGGTTTCATGCCACCTCCCCGGAATGTCTAGTTACACCAGCAACTTGAACGGGAACCTAGTCCCTTGTCGAGCCACCTCCAGCACGCCACTTTGGTCCCTGGCAACCAGGGTGAGGCCCCCTGTACCCCTTTGATAATTGTGTGCATTTTATGTTCATTTTGCGACCTAGAAGCACCCTGGTACTGTGTAATTGTCCCTGCCTCCCCTTCTGTGTTCCTTTCCCGCCTAGTGTCCAGCCCCCTTCCCTGATTGGCAAGTTACGCCAAAAATTCGAACAGGGACCTAGTCCTTCGTCAAGCCACCTCCAGCGCGCCACTTTGGTCCCTGACAACGCTGAGGTGAGGCCCCCTCCACCCCTTTCATTATTTTGTGAATATTTTGTTCATTTTGCAGCCTAGAAGCGCCCCAGTGCTGTGTTGTTGTCCCTGCCTCCCCTTCCGTATTCTTTCCCCGCCTGGTGTACCGCCCACTCACCCGATTGGCTAGTTACACCAGCAACTGAAACGGGGACATAGTCCCTCGTCAAGCCATCTCCAGCGCGCTACTTTGGTCCCTGACAATGCTGAGGCCCCCTGCACCCTTTTAATAATTATGGGAATGTTTGGTTCATTTTGCAGCCTAGAAGCATCCCAGCACTGTGTTGTTGTCCCTGCCTGCACTTCCGTGTTCTTTCCCCGCCTTGTGCCTTGCCCCCTGCTCCTATTGGCTAGTTACACCAGCAACTCAAACGGGGACCTAGCCCCTTGTCGAGCCACCTCCAGCATGCCACTTTGATCACTGGCAACGCTGAGGTGAAGATCCCAGCACCGCTTTGCTAATTCGGTGCATTTATTGTTCATTTTGTGGCCTAGAAGCGCCCAAGTGCTGTGTTTTTGCCCCTGCCTCCGCTTCCATGTTTTTTCCCCATCTGGTGTCCCGCCCCTTCCCCCATTGGCTAGCTAAAACAGCAACTCGAACAGGGACTTAGTCCTCCATTGAGCCACCTCCAGGGCGCCACTTTGGGCCATGGCAATGCTGAGGAGAGGCCCGCTCCCCCGATTGGCTCATAGAATCCCATTAATAGCATAGCACTAGGGCAGACCTCTGACCATAGCAGCACAGCAGCTAATGGCCCGAGTCAAAGGGCAGCTCCTACAGGGACAGCTCCATACTGTGTCTGCAGGTTTCAGCAGGGGAAACTTCACCCACTAATATAAACCAAGCTTAAACTACCAACCAACCCTCAATTGGTCAGTGCCCTATCACCTAGCTCATTCTCCACACTGAGCTCAAGGGAAAGGACCAGCAGTGCCCCACCTGAGTCCCAGGGTGCAGTGTCAATCTCCTACTATTCCCTATAACAGTTACACTTACCAACTGCAACCACAATCATACAAGGTGGTTGCAAAGGCATAATTCCACTCGCGAACAAGCAGTAGCACCAGCTACAGCATCCAGCTGAGCCAAATGAGGAGCAAACTGCCATTAACCAGCACCAACGGATAAAGTTGCGCAATTCTCGCACAATCACACTGGTACCAATAACCATTTTAGCATTCACTCCACCATACAACACTACCACCGGAAAGAAGTACACCAACCACTCACACCCATCACTGGCACTAGGAAATCCACTGTGAACACAAATTATTTAAAAAACGATTGTATCATGAAACCTAGGCCCCTCTCCCACTATACAGGATTCTCTAATCTAGGTGTATTTAAATACTGCCTGCCATTCTGTGAAACCTTGGCCTTTCTCCCATCATCTAGGTGTCTCAAATCCTGGAGTGCCAATTTACTGTCTGCCATTCTGTGAAACCTAGGCTTTTCTCCCGGTATCTAGGTGTCTCAAGTCCTGCTGTTCTAATTTACTGCCTGCCATTCTATGAAACCTAGGCCTTTTTCTCCCGTTATCTAAGTATCCCAAATCGTGGTGTTCTAAGATGCTGCCTGCCTTGCTGTGGAACCTGGGCATTTCTCCAGTTATCTAGGTGTCCTAAATCTTGGTATTCTAAGTTACTGCCTGTCAAGCTGTGGAACCCGGGCCTTTCTCCACTTATCTAGGTGTCTCAAATCTAGGTGCTTTAATTACTGCCTACCATTCTGTGAAACGTAGGCCTTTCTCCAGTTATCTAGTTTTCTTGAATCTAGGTGCTTTAATTACTGCCTGCCACTGTGTGAAACTTAGGCCTTTCTGCAGTTATTTAGGAGTCCCAAATCTTGGGGTTTTAATGAATGTTTGTCATTCGCTAAAATCCTAGATCTCTCTCCCACTCTCTAAGATCCCACATTTTAATAGTACTATCTCACTGTAAACCACTTTTTGAAACCTAGGTTTCCCCATTATCTATGTTTCTCAAACCTCGGGGTATTCTATCAGTACCATCCATCGTTGAGTCCTAGGCCCCACCCATACCCAAGAACACCCAGTAACTACTAAAAGCTAGTAACTACAACCAGAATCACTAACCAAGTTGAACAGGAACCCATAGTCCCCACTTAACTAACCGTGCCACCCTTCCAACGCTTAGTACTGCCTTGGAAAGTCCACCCATAGAAAGAGGAACACCCGAGCCCAACCGACTGAGCGGACAGACACCCTCTGTTAAACCATAATCATATCTAGTGCCTATTCCCGTCGATCAGAAAGGGCCCTACATTGAGATGATGGTGGGGAATAGGAAACATCTATTTTTGATAGATACGGAGCACAGAAGTGTTGCATAGATCATTTGCGGGTTCCAGATATCCCACTGTCAGGGCAGCATAACATTTCTGTAGGTTTTCTTCGGTACTCCAGTAGTTAGTCCGTTTTCTCAGCCAGTATCGATTTTACTGGGGCCATTCACTGATCAATGTCCATTTCTTTTAACGACGAATTGTGGCGAGAATGTGTTGGGGTTGAATCTGTTGAAGGAATTTAATGTGGTAATTCATTGTTCTCCGAATGGAGTAAATTTGACAATTTCACCTTTGCGAGTTTCTGCTTCACAATTTCTGACAAGGCCTTTATGGATTGAATTGGATAAAGTTCTGGCATGTTTATGGGCAGTTACGACAATGATGTTTATATTTTGCTAATTAAACATGTTAAAATTGTCTTGAAACCAGGTGCTAAGTTGCCACGTACTCCACAATATAAGATTTGAGTTGATGGTGAGCAAGCTTTAAAGAGTATAGTTTCCGATTTTGTACATCGTGGAGTGATTGAAGAAATTGCAGGAAGTTTGTGCAACAGCGCGATTTTACCGGTGTACAAGAAAGGGGATAATGCGATTCCTTTTTGTTTTATTATTGATTTACGTGCTATCAATAAGATTGTTGCTTCACAACTTCTAAATGTGCCTGATTTGACCACCATATTAACGATGATTCCAGCTTCAGCTACTCATTTCAGTGTTGTGGATCTTAAGAACGCTTTCCTTAGTATTCCCGTACATGTTGATAGTAGATACTTGTTCGCGTTCACCTTAGGGGATGCTCATTTAAATTCACTTGTGTTCCACAAGGGTACTGAGAGTCCAAGTATTTAAAGTAGAGCTTTGAAGGAGCAGCTTGATTAACTTGCATTGCCTTCCACTTGTACATTGTTACAATATGTTGACAATCTTCTTTTATCTGCAGACTCAGAAATTGCTTGCAAAGGGGGCACCGTGTTGTTGCTTATTCATCTAGCAGAGCATGGGCATAAGCTTCATTGAAAAAGTTTCAATATTGTTGACAGGAGGTCACCTATTTAGGCTATCTCCTGTCAAAGGAGGGAAGAAGACTGACACCTGAATGGATAAAAAGCATCTCTAGCATAGCTGTCCCTAATACACAGAAAGAGGTCAGAGCCTTGATAGGCATGGCTTCATTCTGTAGACAGGGGATCCCTAATTTCTCATTAATGATAAAACCAATGTTGGCATTGACAAAGAAGGGCATTACTTTGCCACTACCGTGGAACTTGGATCACCAGAAATCTGCGTTGTGTTCAGCGCCAGTTTTGGGCACACCAAATTATGACAAGGCCTTTGTATTATATGTGTATGAATGTGATGTATGTGCTTTGGCTGTGTTAACGCAGGATCATGGAGGGAGAAATAGACTGTGTGGTTATTTTTCCTCCACGCTTGATCCTGTTGCATGCGATTTGCCGAGATGCTTGAGAGCTGTCGTTGCTGCTGCTGCATCCATAAAACAAAGTGAGGGTATGGTTTTAGGTCACTCTTTAATGGTGATGGTACCCCACTCAGTAGATGTTCTATTGAACAGAACACAAACGCAACATCGTACATCAGCACGATGAACAAGATACAAGCTGATTCGATTTGCACCGCATATCCAAATTAAAAGATGTTGCACATTAAATCTGAACTATTGCCTCTTCCACAAGAAACTGTTTGAAGTGACAATATGTTACATGACTGCCTCTATACCACAGAGCAAGAAACCAAAGGCAGAATTGATTTAAATGATACACCATTGAAAGATCCACAAGGGGAGCTGTTTTGTGATGGCTCCTGCTTCAAACTTCCAGATGGTACATCCACTTCTGCTTATGCCATCACCACATTAAGCACGATTGCCAAGACCAAAAGAATTTTGCATAACTCCGCGCAGGCCGTAGAGATTATCGCATTGACTCAAGCTTGTGAATTTTCCAAAGGGCTTAGAGTAAATATATTCACAGATAGCCAATATGCCTTTGGGGTGGTTCACAACTTCGGCAGACTATGGGCAGAATGAGGTTTCTTGACCTCACATAGAACTAAGGTTCAACATGGCACTTTGATAGTTGGCTACTCTCAGCACTTGCACTTCTTACTCAACTAGCAATAATGAAGTGTGCCGCACACCAGAAAGTAAGAGATGATGTGGGGAGGGGAAATGCTTTTGCTGACTGGACAGGCAAACAGACTGCCAGACTGATTTCTATTCAGAAATGTATGTAACAAAAGAAGCAACAAACACTTGTATGATAGATGAGGGAATTGATTCGATAAAAAACATTCAAGTTGATGCTACTCCAGAAGAGCTTAAACAATGGGCTGAAGGTTTAGCGAGTTTAGATGATGAAGGATGCTGGATAGATAATGTCAAGAAAAGATGGATGCTACCCGATGCTTATGTCACCTCTATGGTTACGATGGCTCATGGTCCCACTCACATATGTGCTTGAAAAATTTGTAAATTGCTATAACCTGCCTGGGTAAACGAAAACATCCCGAAAATTGCTGAGCGTTTGGTCCAAAATTGCATGGTATGTTTACAGCATAATATGGGGAAGGGGGCATCAACACCGAGGGGTAGTTTTGGTACCCCCTCTCTTGCCCTTTGAAATAATACACTTCAACTTCATCGAAATGGAGCACTGTCAGAACTATAAGTATGTTCTGTTAGTCATTTGTGGCTTTTGCAAGGGGGTTGAAGCCTTCCCTGTGAAAGATGTCACAGCAATGACAAAGGCGAAAACCATGCTTAAGGAATATTTTCCTAGGTTTGGTTTGCCGAGGGTCATCTGGTCAGACAATGGTCCACATTTTATCGCTGCTGTTATTCTGCAAGTATGCGTGGGATAACAGATCGATAAACGGTTCCATTCGGCCACACACGCTCAGAGTGCTGCACTTATAGAACACCATAATGGTATCTTAAAGAATAAGGTTGCTAAAATCGGTGCCAGTAGCAATTTGAAATGGCCAGATGCCTTACCAGTATCTTTATTGTCGATACGGGCGACCCCACAGACCAGAACTGGGCTCTCCCCCTATGAGCTAGTGATGGAGAGGTCAGCAAATACTCACAGATGGATGAACTAAAAGAGCCTGATGGAGAGGCTTTCTAAACATACTCTGAGAAACAATGCCCTTTTCTAACTCTACTTGTACGGAACAAGCTATTTGTCTTGTGGCTAACAAAGAATTTGAACATCAAAGATCATGGTCCTTGAGGACCCATTGTTTTCTTGTTATAATGTTAACTGATCTGACAGTTGTATTTGCGCTTGTGGTCTGGTATATAGAGGGGGTGTGTCCACTTGAGACTTTGTTACTGACTAAAATTGTTCCCACTGTGTCTTCACCTTCCGTGCACCTTCTAGGGATTCCCAGCATAGACAGGGTTATCACAATTACACTCTTTTACTAATTATGAATGCAACCCATGCGATTCTAAACAGAACAAATTGCTGGGTGTGTTCACATCTGCCACAACATGGGGAAAAAGGGTTGGGCTGGTATATTCATCCTCTTCCTTTGACTACTGCATGCTACGCCTCACTAAGGGCATTGTTCTTTGGTTGTTGGAATGATAGTATTTCTGGGAACTTTGATGGGACTAACTTGAATGAAGTCGAAAAATGAGTCCTGACACCTATGGCATGTTACCTCTTTGTGAATAGGAGCAAATTCAATGTTGCTTCTATTAGGCCTTCCCGGATGCCATGCCTCCTTCTTATACTATCAATCATAGCCCCAACTATGTTTCCTTCTGCATACAAAGGGATGGTTCTCAGCCAATTGGTACTTTTGAGGGTTGTACAAACATTGTGAATCTAACTAGTGAGGACAGGCCTTTGTATGTAGGTGATCCCGTTTATTTTGTTTGTGGCAATGAAGCTTATCCTTGGTTACATAGAGATTGGCAAGGTACTTGTTACTTGGGTATCTTGTTACCAGGGGTATATGTAGCTAGCACCTTTGAGGTCTCTAGAGCTGGTCCAAGGCGGGATGAAAATGGTGATACTGCTTCACAGGTCATAGGTGATGTAGCGAAATCCTTTGTGCCATTTTGGGGACAGATAATGAACTCTGAGGATATTAGGAGACTAGCAAGAGTATTGGAGAAAACCATCAACAGAACCACTGATATACTGTACAACATGATGTTGGAACAAAAAGCAATTAGATTAGTGGCCCTACAAAATAGGATGGTGTTAGACGTCATCCTGGCCGAGCGTGGTGGGGTATGTAAATTGGTGGGATCTGCTTGTTGTGTTTTCTTACGTGACTCCTCCCCTACCATATTCAAGGCGATACAAAATCTGCATGTCTTGAGAATGGAAGTACATGTTCCCGAGGGAAATTCAGAATTTAGTGCTTGGTTCTGGGACTTTCTACGTTCATGGGGATGGAAGCTCTTTGTAGTCTTAGCGGTAGTTCTTGGTGTTCTATTGTTCTGTTGTTCTGTTGTTGTTGCATACAATGCCTTCCTGCCATATGTTCGAAGTTAGGAGACTGTTGTACGCAAACTATGGGTACATTAGGACCAAAAATACATGCACCCGAGAAAATGACTAATGTTTTTGTAATGAAAGTTATGACTATCAAGGATCTAATGGCAATCGATATTTCTGAAGAATGTGATTCAGGATGTGCAGG